>NC_041386.1:379807353-379819853 GCF_002162155.2 Triticum dicoccoides
GGCCCCGGCGTGCCGCGGCGGGCGCGGAGGAGAGAGGAAAGCGGCGGCGCTGACGTGGCGAGGCCAGATTGGTTCGGCGCGGCGGCGCGGACATGTCCGACGGGCGGGTGTTTTGTCCGGGCGCGAGGAGGAAGACGCTAGGGTTTTGTACAGCGGATTTTTCGGGGGAGGCCACATATTTATAGGTAGAGGGAGCTAGAAGAGTCCAAATGAGGTGTGGTTTTCGGCCACGCGATCGTGATCAAACGACCGAGATGATGGAGGAGGTTTAGGTGGGTTTTGGGCCAAAATGGAGGGGTGTTGGGCTGCAACACACACGAGGCCTTCTCGCTCCCTCGGTTAACCGTTGGAGCATCAAACGAAGTCCAAATGGTACGAAACTTGACAGGCAGTCTAACGGTAGTAAACAAAGGCCGCTTGGCAAGTCTCGGTCCAATCCGGAAATGTTTAACCCCCACACATGAAAGAAAGGTAGAAATGACCACCGTAGGAGAACGGAGCGCCGGAATGCAAAACGGACAACGGGGAAAATGCTCGGACACATGAGATGAACATGTATGCAAATGAAATGCACATGATGACATGATATGAAATGCATGACACGCAAGCAATGACAAGGCAACAACAGCGAATAACTGGACGACACCTGGCACATCGGACTCGGGGCATTACATGATCCAAGTAGGGAAAGTATGTTAGCTTATACCTCTCCCTCATATGAACCTGCAATAATGATTACCGGTCTAGTTATCGATTGCCTAGGGACAAATAACTTTCTCGTAACAAAAAGCTCTTTACTAAAACTAATTTAGTTGTGTCTTTATATAAACAGTCCCTACTTTTTATTTACTTGCTCTTTATTATCTTGCAAACCTATCCAAAAACACCTACAAAGTACTTCTAGTTTCATACTTGTTCTAGGTAAAGCGAACGTCAAGCGTGCGTAGAGTTGTATCGGTGGTCGATAGAACTTGAGGGAATATTTGTTCTGCCTTTAGCTCCTCGTTGGGTTCGACACTCTTACTTATCGAAAACTGTTGCGATCCCCTATACTTGTGGTTATCAATTCCAGCTTAGTCCAATGCATGTGCACTATTTTTATTATCCACACTATTCGGTCATGCAAGTGAAAGGCGGTAATGATGATTATATGATGAACTTATTGAGATGAGGGAAGCTGGTATGAACTCGACCTCTCTTGTTTTTGTAAATATGATCGGTCTATCGTTCCTGATTCAGCCTATTATGAAAGAAACATATTTGCAATGACAATTAGAGATTATAGTTGTTTATGCCATGCTTAATTAGCTAGGAGCTTATAATGGTTTACCTTGCGTGCCAACATGCTATTAAAAATAGTTGTAATGTGGTATGGTATGATAGGGTGGTATCCTCTTTTGAATGATTCAAGTGGCTTGACTTGGCACATGTTCACGCATGTAGTTGAAACAAAATCAACATAGCCTCTACGATATTTATGTTCATGGTGCATTATGTCCTACTCATGCTTGCATTCGGTGTTGATTAATTTTAATGCATGTTCATGACTGTTGTCACTCTCTAGCTGGTCGCTTCCCAGTCTTTTTCTAGCCTTCACTTGTACTAAGCGGGAATACTGCTTGTGCATCCAACTCCGTAAACCCCAAAGTTGTTCCATATGAGTCCACCATACCTACCTATATATGGTATCTACCTGCCGTTCCAAGTAAATTTGTATGTGCCAAACTCTAAACCTTCAAATAAATATTATGTTTTGTATGCTCGAATAGCTCATGTATCAACTAGGGTTGTATGTATCTTCCATGCTAGGCAGGTTATTCTCAAGAGAAGTGGACTCCGCTCCTCACTCACGAGAAAATGGCTGGTCATCGAGATGCCCAGTCCCATGCTTTATGCAAATCAAATCAAAATAATTGCAAACAAAACTCCCTCGGGACTCTTGTTAGTTGGAGGCACTCGTTGTTTCGAGTAAGCCATGGATTGATGCTTGTTGGTGAAGGGGGAGTATAAACTTTACCATTCTGTTTGGGAACCGCCTGTAATGTGTGTAGCATGGAAGATATCGAGATCTCTCGGTTGTTATGTTGACAATGAAAGTATACCGCTCAAAATATTATTCATATCTATTTCAAAACCAAGCTCTGGCACCTCTACAAATCCCTGCTTCCCTCTATGAAGGGCCTATCAATTTACTTTTATGTTGAGTCATCATCCTCTTATTAAAAAGCACCAGTTGGAGTGCACCGCTGTCATTTGCATCCATTACTATTAGTTTACATTGAGTATGACTTGACTGGATCTCTTTTACCATGAAATACAATGTCTAGTCAGTCCTAGATCTTTAAAGGTGCTCTGCATTTATGTTTTGCGGTCTCAGAAAGGGCTAACAAGATACCATCTTGTTATATCATATTATGATTGTTTTGAGAAAGTGTTGTCATCCGAGATTTATTATTATTGCTCGCTAGTTGAGTTGATTATGCCATTGATATGAGTAAATATGAGACCTAAATGTTATTGTGAATATGGTTAGTTCATAATCTTTGCTGAAAACTTGAATACTGGCTTTACATATTTACAACAACAAGAGCAAACAGAGTTTCTAAAAGTTTTTCTTTATCACTTTCAGTTTATCAACTGAATTGCTTCACGAAAAGCAAAGGTTTAAGCTTGGGGGAGTTGATACGTCTCCGTCATATCTACTTTTCCAAACACTTTTGCCCTTGTTTTGGACTCTAACTTGCATGATTTGAATGGAACTAACCCGGACTGACGCTGTTTTCAGCAGAATTGCCATGGTGTTATTTTTGTGCAGAAATAAAAGTTCTCGGAATGACCTGAAAATCAACGGAGATTATTTTTGGAATATATAAAAAATACTGGCGAAAAGATCCACGTCAGGGGGCCCACACCGTGTCCACGAGGGTGGGGGCGCGCCCACCCCCCTGGGTGCGCCCCCTGCCTCGTGGGCCCCCTGACGCTCCACCGACCTCAACTCCAACTCCATATATTCGTGTTCGGGGAAAAAATCAGAGAGAAGGATTCATCGCGTTTTACGATACGGAGCCGCCGCCAAGCCCTAAACTCTCTCGGGAGGGCTGATCTAGAGTCCGTTCGGGGCTACGGAGAGGGGAATCCGTCGCCATCGTCATCATCAACCTTCCTCCATCACCAATTCCATGATGCTCACTGCCGTGCATGATTAATTCCATCATAGGCTTGCTGGACGGTGATGGGTTGGATGAGATTTCTCATGTAATCGAGTTAATTTTGGTAGGGTTTGATCCCTAGTATCCACTATATTCTGAGGTTGATGTTGCTATGATTTTGCTATGCTTAATGCTTGTCACTAGGGCCTGAATGCCATGATTTCAGATATGAACCTATTATATTTTCATGAATATATGTGGGTTCTTGATCCTATCTTGCAAGTCTATAGTCACCTACTATGTGTTATGATCCGGCAACCCCGAAGTGACAATAATTGGGACCACTCCCAATGATGATCGTAGTTTGAGGAGTTCATGTATTCACTATATGTTAATGCTTTGGTCCGGTACTCTAGTAAAAGGAGGCCTTAATATCCCTTAGTTTCAATAGGACCCCGCTGCCACGGGAGGGTAGGACAAAAGATGCCGTGCAAGTTCTTTTCCATAAGCACGTATGACTATATTCGGAATACATGCCTACATTGCATTGATGAATTGGAGCTAGTTCTGTGTCACCCTATGTTATGACTGTTACATGATCAATCGCATCCGACATAATTCTCCATCACCGATCCAATGCCTACGAGCTTTTCCATATATTTTTCTTCGCTTATTTACTTTTCCGTTGCTACTGTTACAATCACTACAAAACCCAAAAATATTACTTTGCTACCATTACCACTATTATCATATTACCTTGCTACTAAATATTTTGCTGCAGATATTAAGTTTCCAGGTGTGGTTGAATTGACAACTTAGCTGCTAATACTTGAGTATATTCTTTGGCTCCCCTTGTGTCGAATCAATAAATTTGGGTTGAATACTCTACCCTCGAAAACTGTTGTGATCCCCTATACTTGTGGGTTATCACTATATCATTTAATTTAGTAAGATGTGCCCCAACAGTTTCGGATTCATAGCCATA
The DNA here is from genome assembly GCF_002162155.2 of Triticum dicoccoides. Taxonomy (NCBI): domain Eukaryota; kingdom Viridiplantae; phylum Streptophyta; class Magnoliopsida; order Poales; family Poaceae; genus Triticum; species Triticum dicoccoides. Next base: position 379,811,488 of record NC_041386.1, read on the forward strand.
AAAAGGATCAGATTCAACCAAAGTAATTAACTCAGGATCGACAGAGAAATCATAATCCTTATCAATAAGAAAGATAGGTGAAGTAGCAAAAGCAGGGTCATATTTCATTCCAGCATTCAAAGACTTTTCTTTAAGCTTAGCTAATAATTTCTTAAGATCAGATCTATCATTGCAAGCAAGAAATTCTCTAGTAATTTCTTCATCCATAACATAACCCTCAGGCACAACAGGCAATTCATATCTAGGGGGAGAATCTTCATCATCACTTTCATCAATATTATTGGATTCAATAATTTCATTCTCTCTAGCCCTAGCAAGTTGTTCATCAAGGAAGTCACCTAGTGGCACAGTATTATCAAGCATAGAAGTAGTTTCATCATAAGTATCATGAAAAGCGGAAGTGGCATCATCAATAACATGCAACCTATCAGAATCAATAACATGTGTAGGTGTCGCAAGTTTACTCAAAACCGAAGGTGAATCAAGTGCAGAGCTAGATGGCAGTTCCTACCTCCCCTCGAAGTTGAGGGAAAAATCTTGGTTCTTTGATCTTTCAAGTTCTTCATAGTGATAAACAGATATGAGTCCCAAGTAACTCAAAGAATAGAGCTATGCTCCCCGGCAATGGCGCCAGAAAATAGTCTTGATAACCCACAAGTATAGGGGATCGCAACTGATATGAACAAGGGTGTCCCGACCTTCCGAAAGGTTCTGATAACTCTTGATTTGGTGGAAACTTGACACAACTCGATCCGGCTTCCGAACAACACGTTCTGAACCCGCAATCGCAGCACCACGTCTCCTCTGGTTATCGTCCGGCGATGCACGGTCGATCTCGCCAAGAAGGCTAATACTTGCATGCGAATCAAAGAACACAAGCAAGAACAAGAAAGAATTGCAACCAAATCACAGATGTATGATTAATCTCTCGAAGTTGGGGTCTCACAAACCGACAAACGGCAAAATTGTTCTTGATAGGATAATCTAAGCAAAACCCGACCCTAACCTAAGCACCAGCGGCTGTAAATATGATCTAGGGTTAACCAAGGACCCTCTGGTCACGCCCCTAATTGGGCTCAAAAAGATACATTGCCCAAAGGCCAAAAACGGTGGCGTAGCACCGAAACAGGTTTTAGACGTCTTTTGTTTCGATGATTCCCGTTGATGTGAACTGGGGCCCGATCTTTCGATGAGAGAGAGGTAACTACGATTTTGTGTGGGACTTGACCCTCACGATCCGGCTACCAATCGTACAGGAAGAACCGTACAGGACTGATATCCATGGCAATCGCTGAACCAACTCCACGACGTTATCGACCGAGCCAACGGCGCGATCGACCTATCCACGAGGGATTTTTCCTACAAGAAAATCAAAGAACATGCAAGAAAATAATATCCAAGCAATCGCAAAAATGCGAATATGCTAGATGGGATTAATCTCATAAGATGGGGTTCCGATAGGATGTCTTGTGTAGCGACCCAACCTCAAACGATCAAGTCTCTATGCTTTAATGTCATCCCTGGATTGGTAATGCTGACACACACAATACTCGAGGATTTATAACAGAGTACCAATCACACACTTATTAAATCAAATGTCTCCAAAGAGAACTTATTACAATAAATATGGCTTAAGGCCATCTAATACGATAATAGCGGAAGGCTTGGAAGATAAAGTGAGTCCATCAACTCAAACGGCATAGCTGAGTTGCACGGCAACGACCTAACGAACCTTACTCCTCGTCTAAAAAGTCTGCAACATAATACGTTGCAACCCGAAAACGGGCCAGCACATGGAATATGCTGGCAAAATAACATAGTAGAGCAGGAACGGAATAATGCTATCACTACATGCATATTTGGCTGGTGGAAAGCTCTATGGTTATAGTTTTGCGAAAAGCCATTTTTTTCCTACAACAAAGGAATAGATTTTAATTTAACTATCATAGTAGTTGAAACATCATTGAGAAGGTTCCTCCAACTCAATCCCAAATAAGGTGATTAACAACCCAACAGTATTATTTTTAGGGTGATGAGATACTTAAGATACTCCAAGTACTAGATACTCAAGATTGTCCATAACCAGGGACACGGCTAACCATGATTAGTTTATACACTCTGCAGAGGTTTGCGCACTTTTTCCCACAAGACACGATCTCCTCTGTTGGTTTTCTCGCACTACAGGGTGTTTGAGAAACGGATGACCGAGACACAGTCTTTTAGAAACATTAACTCTCTACTCCGGGCAGACCATACCAAACCTACAAACCCACTACCTGCTAATCCACCTCTTCAGAGCTTCACGTAACTTACGCAACTATGCTAGAGCCCATAATAGCTTGTGGCTGCACACGTAAGTTTCTAGCATGAATAATCTCAGCTCCCTTTTATCCTGGGTGGCGGTCCATAGGAAGATCACACGGGTACTCCGGGATTTCCAAATATACAGGCAGCACTGGGTACTCCAGGTGCCTCAATCCACCCAGATGTGTATTTAAGTTGCCACCTTAAGTTGAACCATTAATTAACAATCTCACATCTGTCATGGATTTCACTCACCCAAACCACGTCTACGAGCATAGCATAGCAATATAAGTAACGCGTAGAAGTAACTCCCAGGGGTTTGAATGTAACAGGGTAATAGGTTCTACCTCATCAGCTACTTCCCAACCCACATGTTAATGATATCCTAACGATGCAATGTTTGAGGATTGGAACTAATGCATAAAAACTGGGTGATAAAGGGATATGATCAAAGTGTTACTTGCCTTGCTGACGATCCGCGTAACCTAGAGACTCCAAATAACACGCTTCGCACTCCGGGAATTCTATCATAAACAAACAATAACTTACATAATCAATCAAGCTAAGAAACACGGGTAAATCTCAAATAAGAAGATCTAACCAGAAAGTTCAACTTAAGAACTCCGGTTTGCAAAAAGAATCAAATCAAATGGAGCAACGAAACTCAAACGGCGAAAGAAACAAGATCCGTTTACTAATCTGGACCTAGGTCAAATTTTATAGTAGCAAAAACTTGTGCAAGTTGGTTAAGGGGAAACAAGGTCTCGAGACGAACATCTAGGCGCTTGAATCTCCTGATTCCGATTAACGAACGAAAAGATAAACTAGAACGAAAATCAGATCAGAAATCACGATCAGAAATAATCGCGGAATAATCCGATAAAAGGAAACTGACGAATAGGCTAACGAACGAACGTTCGTTGTCTGTAACTAACGGGCGAAAACCGTTCGTTAAAACGAACGTTCGAACGAACGTCCGCGAAAAAGAAAAACCGGAAAAAACAGCAAACTAAAAAAAACAGGCTAGGGTTTTTCTAAAAAACCGGATTGGTTTAAAAAAAGGAACGGCGGCGTGGTACCTCCGGCGTGGCTCCGGCGAGGCGGGGCTCGGGCGGAGGGCTTGCGGGGCAGCAGGGCGGCGGCGGCGCGGGGCAGCGAAGCGGCGGTAGCGGCGGCGGCGGCTCACGGGAGGTGGCGGGGCGCGGCTCGGGAGCGGGCTGTGGGGCGGCGGGGTGGTGGTTGTGACGCCCCCGATTTAATCGTACACTAATCATGCACGCAAATATGTACGATCAAGATCAGGGACTCACGGGAAGATATCACAACACAACTCTAAAACATAAATAAGTCATACAAGCATCATAATACAAGCCAGGGGCCTCGAGGGCTCGAATACAAGTGCTCGATCATAGAGGAGTCAGCGGAAGCAACAATATCTGAGTACAAACATAAGTTAAACAACTTGCCGTAAGATGGCTAGCACAAACTGGGATACAGATCGAAAGAGGCACAGGCCTCCTACCTGGGATCCTCCTAACTACTCTTGGTCGTCGTCAGCGGCCTGCACGTAGTAGTAGGCACCTCCGGTGTAGTAGGAATCAACATCGACGGTGGCGTATGGCTCCAGGGCTCCAGCATCTGGTTGCGACCACCAGGTAGAAGGGAAAGGGGAAAAGAGGGAGAAAAGCAACCGTGAGTACTCATCCAAAGTACTCGCAAGCAAGGAGCTACACTACATATGCATGGGTATATGTGTAAAGGGCCATATCGGTGGACTGAACTGCAGAATGCCAGAATAAGAAGGGGATAGCTAATCCTGTCGAAGACTACGCTTCTGGCAGCCTCCATCTTGTAGCATGTAGAAGAAAGTAGATTGAAGTCCTCCAAGTAGCATCTCCAAGTAGCATCTCCAGTAGCATCGCATAGCCTAATCCTACCCGGCGATCCTCTCCTCGTCGCCCTGTGGAAAAGCGATCACCGGGTTGTCTGTGGAACTTGGAAGGGTGTGTTTTATTAATTATCCGGTTCTAGTTGTCATAAGGTCAAGGTACAACTCCAAGTCGTCATGTTACCGAAGATCACGGCTATTCGAATAGATTAACTTCCCTGCAGGGGTGCACCACATAACCCAACACGCTTGATCCCATTTGGCCGGACACACTTTCCTGGGTCATGCCCGGCCTCGGAAGATCAACACGTCGCAGCCCCACCTAGGCACAACAGAGAGGTCAGCACGCCGGTCTAAACCTAAGCGCACAGGGGTCTGGGCCCATCGCCCTTAGCACACCTGCATGTTGTGTGGGCGGCCGGAAGCAGAACTAGCCCCCTTAATACAAGAGCAGGCTTACGTTCCAATCCGGCGCGCGCCGCTCAGTCGCTGACGTCACGAAGTGCTTCGGCTGATACCACGACGTCGGGATACCCATAACTACTCCCGCGTAGATGGTTAGTGCGTATAGACCAAATGGCCAGACTCAGATCAAATACCAAGATCTCGTTAAGCGTGTTATTATGAAGCAACCGCGGACGCCGACCAGGGCCAGGCCCACCTGTCTCCTAGGTGGTCTCAACCTGCCCTGTCGCTCCGCCACAAAGATCCACACAGAGGGCCGTCGGGCCAAAGGTCCTTTCAGCCCCCAATCCGTGAATCACTCGCGGGTACTCTTCGAGCTGACCCGACTTTAGTCACCATCTGTACAGTATGTATGTATGTATAGTATATACCCGTGATCACCTCCCGAGTGATCACGGCCCAATAGTATAGCAAGGCAGACTGATAAGGATGTAGGGCCAATGATGATAAACTAGCATCCTATACTAAGTATTTAGGATTGCGGGTAGGGTATCAATGACTGTAGCAACAATGACAGGCTATGCAACATAATAGGAATAACCGAACAGTAACATGCTACACTACTCTAATGCAAGCAGTATAGAGAAGAATAGGCGATATCTGGTGATCAAGGGGGGGCTTGCCTGGTTGCTCTAGCAAGAGAGAGGGGTCGTCAACTCCGTAGTCGAACTGGGGCATCAACATCGTCACGGGGTCTACCGAAGAGAAGAGGGGGGAGAAACGGTAAATACATAGCAAGCAAGTGCATAACAGGATAACAGGCAGAGCTAGACGTGTTCTAATGCGGTATGAGGTGATACCGATGAAGGGGGGAAGCATCCGGGAAGTATTCCCGGGGTTCCGTGTTTTCGGGCAGAGGAGCCGGAGGGGGAAAGTTGCGAGTTCGATAGGTTAGGGGGGTGTGGCGGACGAACGGGTTGCGTATCCGGAATCGTCTCGTCGTTCTGAGCAACTTTCATGTTGAAAATAATTTAACACGAGTTATGGATTAAAAGATATGATTTTCTAAAGATTTTATTAGTTTCTGAGATTTAATTAATTATTTAAATTAATTCGAAAATGGATTTATGACATCAGCATGATGTCATGTTGATGTCAGAAATCAACAGGGTTGACTAGTTAACCTGACGTGTGGGTCCCAGCTGTCATAGGCCCTGGGGCATAACGGGCGACGGGTGCGGGGTGGCCCGAACGGGCGCTACGGGCACCCGACCGCAGGCAGAGGCCATGGCCCGACGCGGCTGGGCGCCGGCGGCCAAGGCGCCGGCCAAGGGAGGCAGCGGAGGTGGCCGCGGGGCGCAGCGATGAGGAGTAGCGCGGGGAGGAGGAGGCCGCGGGTGGTGGCCAGAGTGGGGACCGGACCGGCGAGCGGGAGGCACGGGTAGCAGGGGGCTTTGGTGGTGGCCGTGGCCGGTGACGGCAAGCGCGGGTGCCGGCGCGCCCCAGGGAAGCGCGGGCGTGGACAGAGCTCAGGGGGGGTGATTCGCAGCGGGCGTCGCCCGAAGCAAGCGGGCGCGCGAGGGAGAAGTCGGGGACGGGCGCGTGCGGTGCGCACGCGCTGGAGCCAAGAGGGGCGGTGACCACAACGGGACAGCGCGGGCGCGTGGCCACGCACGGGCGAGGGGCGACGGCGAGTGAGCGTGTGCTCGTGCGGAGAACGGCAACCGCGACGACGGGGAGAGAGGGAGATGGGGATGGCGCTCACGGAGGGATGTAGGGTCCAGGGCAGTGGTGCTCGTGGTCGAGGCCGAGGACGACGACGGCGTGGAGGAGGCAGTCCGGTGGGGAGGCGGTCGGGGAGGTCCAGCGAGGAGCGAAGCTCCGGGCGGCGATGGTGCGGCGCACGGCGTCGGGGGCACTTCCCGGTCCAGGCACGGGGAGGAGGTGGAGGACGGCGGTGAGCGACGTGTGGCGGCGGGGCGAGGTGCGGTCGGGGGTGAGCCCCGATCCAGATCGGGGGGGACGAGAGGGACGAGGGAGTGGGGGTCTCCTCGATCCAGATTGGATCGAGAGGGGGGAAAGTGGGGCGACGGGGGGGTTAGGGTTAGCGGGTGTGAGGGGATAAGGGAATGGGGTGGGTCGGCCGGCTGGGCCAGTGGGCTGGCCTGGCTGTCAGCTGGGCCGGTTGGCCCATTGGGGGGTCCCTTTTCTTTTGTTTTGTTTTTTTAATACCTTTTAATTATTTTACTCTTCTGTTTTAAATCATTTTAAATTACTTAGGCATTTTATAAAAATGGGTTTGTTGCACCATAATTACCTTTGTAATATTTAGTACAATCCAAACATTTTTGTTTTAATTTTTGCAAACTTTTATTGTTATCATTAATTTGAATTTTGAACTTTGGACCGGTTTTGTCCTAACGATAGCTTAGCAGCAGTAATCGTGGTGACGTGGCATCATTCGCGTGGAATTACTGTAGCCTAATTATCCGGGCGTCACAATTCTCCTCCACTACAAGAAATCTCGTCCCGAGATTTACGTGGTAGTGTAAGGGGGAAAGATTTGATTACGAAATTCTAACGAGTCTTCTCGGTCTTGGCTGTCCTTTCGATGAGGTTGATCCCTTTCATTGATGTCTTCATTTCTCTGCTTCAAGTCACCATGATCAAGTCGTCATCCTTTCTTCGGGCTCTCCATCGTCCTAAGAACGCGACCAAGGGGAAAAACTCTGGAAGAACGCATCTCCACAAAGCTGGGCATCTAATAGTGAACTCAATGGGAAATACACAAGGTACCCCACGAGTTGTATTTCAATGAATTCGTTGAGTGCAATATACGATGGTACCAAAGTTTCAAACGGGTAGGCAAACATTCGATGACTAGACAGAAGCTGGATTGGGGGTTTGAATAACGAGAATAACATGGTGTTTGATTCCACGATGAATAATGGTATAGCATTCAGCTCATGAATCACATACGAAGCCAGGTGCAAAGGATACATTAGAATCCGGATTATAAAGGAGAGTCAGGTTTCGATCCAGTGGATCTGTGGGTTATGGTCCCAACATGTGGGTTGAAAGTAGGAAAGGTGGTGACATCTTGCACAGCCGCGACAGGGAGGCATGTCAGTGGATAGCTTTTCAGCTATGTCGGCAACAATGTCGGTACCAAGGACGAGGAACAAAGAGAAACCATTTTCCTGCTCGTTGAATGAGGCGAACCAATTGGCAAAGTTCTCACCCATAGGTGGTTACCGGAATGTCATCAACAATAGTAACAGGGTCTTACAGACAGAGTGGTACCACAAGGTGCTTACCTAAGCAGGGAATTATTTCTGCTCAGTTAAGTCAGATTACAGGAAAGGTTAAACAAAAGAATGGAAAGGAAAACATGATTATCAGATTAACAGACCAATGAAAAGAAAAATTGTGATTACACACAATTATTAGGAGTATATCCTTCTCATGGGCAAGCAGAACATGGCATACAGGGTAGGAGAGCAAGTACCCGACCATTCAGATAAAGAGGCAAGGATTAATCAAGATGTTACCCATACAATGGTGTTTGGATAACTGACCAAGAAACATTTAGCATCGCGCCTCCAATGTTCTTGTTGATGAGCGGGGTATCATAGTCATGCTTCGAGGTAGCAATGATATGGTGTTTCAATCAAGGGTCTGACTTTGGATACACAAATGATCCATCAGGAGCAACTTATAAAATAAGTTTTACAGTTTCCTCCAGGAAGAATGGTTATCCTTGCAAAAG
>NC_041386.1:379820227-379841065 GCF_002162155.2 Triticum dicoccoides
GGGGGGGTGCTAGGCATGACATCATATTACCGGGTCATCAAAGGACCAACATCATAACTCCTGGAAAGTTGTCCCAACCATCATATATGACCGAGATTCAGATCCGGTTGGTGTCATGATACCTCAGACTCAGGATGTCCGAGAAGAAAAGGTGCAACACAAATAGACGAAAAGACATTTCAAGATTCTCAGGAAATGAACTATGGAATCAAGTTCCGAAACCAGAGTTCATCATTAAACCAAGGAGAGGATGAGGAAGTGGCTGACGGACTCAGCGATAATTCAACGAGGTATCCAAAAAGATGCATCTCCTCAATTATGTGGATAAGGAGATAGCATTTGTCCGATCAAATGATATAATGAAGCATGCTCGAGGACAACATACACAATTAAACATTGGTTGAAAGGTGCGCCCGAAATATGGGTTGGGCTGCACGACCAATGTCAGAATGGTGATTCAATAATCAATAGTCTAAGAATGAACGGTTGACCATTAACTTCAAAGCAATAGGGTTGCTAGAAGTACAGAATCCAAACAGCATAGTTCACTTGTTGGTACCCCGGTTAGGAATCAACCGAGGACCAAGAAAGAATGGTGATGGTGAGAAGTATCACTATACCAAGAATTTCTTAAGAGGTGGAGCAATCCTCACCACATCCTTGATATTAAAAGATGGTAATACTCCAAGGTAAGGAAGAACAAATGCTGGATAGTAGGGATCTCAAGGTATAACTCAAAACACGAACAATTTTGTGTTGAACGGAAGGCAAATAAGTGGTCAAAGGTAACACAAATCATCAGGGGCAAGGATGGTATTTCTCATCATGAACTCAATTGATATCCTGGAAGAGCTCATAAGGTTGATGATAATCACGACACATTTCTCGAGAGATTTCATGAAGATGTAATCAATCAGTGACGACATCAAGTCAAAGGAATAATGAAGCAGAAGGTTATTGGAACCATGGGTAGGACACAAACTTGAAATCAAGCTTCTTGTTCAAGGCGAACTGATATGACGAGGAAGATCGACGTAAGTTTAGCTCATCATCGAAAATTGTGCTCCGAAAAGAAGGACCAGGTAGCACGGTTAAAATTTAGCCGATCAGGCTAGGAAAGACTTAAAGGATTGATAAAATCTTAAGCAACGAAAATTACTTAGGGTTATCGCAAAATGTGGAATCGTTGTTCTCGATTGACGACAACCCAGAACCCGAGAAAATTGGAATCTATGAGAAATAATAGTTGATGAAGAACCCATAATAAGTTATGCAGCCCCATGATATTCTTGAGATACCAAGGGGGTAATACTCGACGACAAATCAAAGTAGAGGTTGGACTGGGGTATTACTCTGTAGAAGACAAGTGTTTAACTTGCACGAGAAATGGTATTTAAAGGAGATCATGGTCGGAACCACGATTGCAAAAGGCCAGATCCCAGATATAAGATGTACTTATACCAAGGGAATAATTAATTTAAGAGAAACTTTAATGATAAGATCTACATCGTGTCCATGGGCATGAACACAAAGTTCAAGGTCGACTCCCACTTCCATAATGCATAACCTTCCATTCACTTCTCGTTCTCAAAGAAGTTGTATGGTAGAAAATTATCTGCTAAACACTAGAAGGGTTGACTTGTCAAAACCTTTCGGTTCATACGGTTTTTAAGGAAGGTATAGGTTCAACCCAATGGGGCTTCTTAGAAACATATACCATAAGTTTCAAGAGTAAATATCACAAGCTCGAAAGCAGAGCAAGGTTGAGAAAGTAGATGATACAATTTACCAAAGGCATTATGTATCCAAGGGAAGGCTCACAAGGTTATTGAATATGAAGGACAATGTCGGATAAAATCCATTAAAGGATCTGTCGATCCATAGCAGAGCTGATGTGAGCATCGGCACACAATCAGAGGAAGTAACAATGCAAGGGCATTGGATTATAGAAACAACTAACTAATCCAGAGCTCAAATGCAAAGGAATTATGATTTCCAAATTAAGGGAACAGAAGCAATGTTCTGATTAGGGGTGGCTAAGTTGAATAGCCTTAGGGGTACTATCGACGGCATTTGGATTGGTTGAGAACCAACTCTTGTTTAAAATGACGTCCGAGCCGGAAAGATAATTTAAAAGGATCAACTGATGATTGCGTGCATTCGCACTCATGTTGAATCAAAAGGATCAAAATGACGATGCCTAAGGATACTAACGAATATTGCCAGACATATGGAAAGCATCCATCATGCAAGTAGACAAGTATGACAGAGCAATAAGCTACTAAGGACTTTTGGGGGAACGAATAGTATTTTAAAGACCATTGTGAAACACATGAACAATTGGGGGATGAGCGGATACTCGATAAGTGAGAGAATTATCCATAGGGATATTCAAGTGACAAAGAACAGCAAGGCGGTAAGCTCAAAGGATTATCGAAACAATGACGAGTGTTTCGAGGTATCTGGTAATAACAAGACCAACTGGGGATGAATGTAAGAATAACAACTGCAAGTAGTTATCCATAAGGGTTGACAGTGGAAGGGGAATTGCAAATGCGATGAACATAAGTTCTCGGGTTAACAGCGAAGAGTATCTTCAGGGTCTTCACGTGCCGCAGACGATCATCATTAATAAGGGGCTCTCCGAGTGAAAGTGATAACGAGATCCTAATGTTAGATTTAGCAAAAATCATTTAACCCGAATAGAAGAGAGATCAGAGTCCCAGAGTATAGGTCGAGGAATAAAAGATCCTAATACCACCCAATGGCGACGTGGGCCCGTAAGGCACACAGCCAAGTTAGTAAAAGTTTTGCAATGACTAGACTCAACTTCGGCCAAGGAGTTGGAACGGGGGATTCCTACAGGCAGTCGGCTCTGATACCAACTTGTGACGCCCCCGATTTAATCGTACACTAATCATGCACGCAAATGTGTACGATCAAGATCAGGGACTCACGGGAAGATATCACAACACAACTCTAAAACATAAATAAGTCATACAAGCATCATAATACAAGCCAGGGGCCTCGAGGGCTCGAATACAAGTGCTCGATCATAGATGTGTCAGCGGAAGCAACAATATTTGAGTACAGACATAAGTTAAACAAGTTGCCATAAGATGGCTAGCACAAACTGGGATACAGATCGAAAGAGGCGCAGGCCTCCTGCCTGGGATCCTCCTAACTACTCTTGGTCGTCGTCAGCGGCCTGCACGTAGTAGTAGGCACCTCCGGTGTAGTAGGAATCAACATCGACGGTGGCGTATGGCTCCAGGGCTCCAGCATCTGGTTGCGACAACCAGGTAGAAGGGAAAGGGGAAAAGAGGGAGAAAAGCAACCGTGAGTACTCATCCAAAGTACTCGCAAGCAAGGAGCTACACTACATATGCATGGGTATATGTGTAAAGGGCCATATCGGTGGACTGAACTGCAGAATGCCAGAATAAGAAGGGGATAGCTAATCCTGTCGAAGACTATGCTTCTGGCAGCCTCCGTCTTGCAGCATGTAGAAGAGAGTAGATTGAAGTCCTCCAAGTAGCATCTCCAAGTAGCATCTCCAGTAGCATCGCATAGCATAATCCTACCCGGCGATCCTCTCCTCGTCTCCCTGTGGAAAAGCGATCACCGGGTTGTCTGTGGAACTTGGAAGGGTGTGTTTTATTAATTATCCGGTTCTAGTTGTCATAAGGTCAAGGTACAACTCCAAGTCGTCCTGTTACCGAAGATCACGGCTATTCGAATAGATTAACTTCCCTGCAGGGGTGCACCACATAACCCAACACGCTTGATCCCATTTGGCCGGACACACTTTCCTGGGTCATGCCCGGCCTCGGAAGGTCAACACGTCGCAGCCCCACCTAGGCACAACAGAGAGGTCAGCACGCTGGTCTAAACCTAAGCGCACAGGGGTCTGGGCCCATCGTCCTTAGCACACCTGCACGTTGCGTGGGCGGCCGGAAGCAGAACTAGCCCCCTTAATACAAGAGCAGGCTTACGTTCCAATCCGGCACGCGCCGCTCAGTCGCTGACGTCACGAAGTGCTTCGGCTGATACCACGACGTCGGGATACCCATAACTACTCCCGCGTAGATGGTTAGTGCGTATAGACCAAATGGCCAGACTCAGATCAAATACCAAGATCTCGTTAAGCGTGTTATTATGAAGCAACCGCGGACGCCGACCAGGGCCAGGCCCACCTGTCTCCTAGGTGGTCTCAACCTGCCCTGTCGCTCCGCCACAAAGAACCACACAGAGGGCCGTCGGGCCAAAGGTCCTTTCAGCCCCCAATCCGTGAATCACTCGCGGGTACTCTTCGAGCTGACCCGACTTTAGTCACCATCTGTACAGTATGTATGTATGTATAGTATATACCCGTGATCACCTCCCGAGTGATCACGGCCCAATAGTATAGCAAGGCAGACTGATAAGGATGTAGGGCCAATGATGATAAACTAGCATCCTATACTAAGTATTTAGGATTGCGGGTAGGGTATCAATGACTATAGCAACAATGACAGGCTATGCAACAGAATAGGAATAACCGAACAGTAACATGCTACACTACTCTAATGCAAGCAGTATAGAGAAGAATAGGCGATATCTGGTGATCAGGGGGGGGCTTGCCTGGTTGCTCTGGCAAGAGAGAGGGGTCGTCAACTCCGTAGTCGAACTGGGGCATCAGCATCGTCACAGGGTCTACCAAAGAGAAGAGGGGGGAGAAACAGTAAATACATAGCAAGCAAGTGCATAACAGGATAACAGGCAGAGCTAGACGTGTTCTAATGCGGTATGAGGTGATGCCGATGAAGGGGGGAAGCATCCGGGAAGTATTCTCGGGGTTCCGTGTTTTCGGGCAGAGGAGCCGGAGGGGGAAAGTTGCGAGTTCGATAGGTTAGTGGGGTGTGGCGGACGAACGGGTTGCGTATCCGGAATCGTCTCGTCGTTCTGAGCAACTTTCATGTTGAAAATAATTTAATCCGAGTTATGGATTAAAAGATATGATTTTCTAAAGATTTTATTAGTTTTTGAGATTTAATTAATTATTTAAATTAATTCAAAAATGGATTTATGACATCAGCATGATGTCATGCTGATGTCAGAAATCAACAGGGTTGACTAGTTAACCTGACGTGTGGGTCCCAGCTGTCATTGACTGTTTAGTTAGTTAGGACTTAGCTAATCTAATTACTGTTTAATTAACTAACTAGTTAATTAGGTTAACTAAGCAGGATTAATTTAGTTAATTAATTTAATTAATTAATTAATTAAATTTATTATTATTATTATTATTATTAATTCTCTTTTTTTATATAAAACCGTTCTGGGGCGGGCCCATATGTCATAGGCCCTGGGGCATAACGGGCGACGGGTGCGGGGTGGCCCGAACGGGCGCTACGGGCACCCGATCGTAGGCAGAGGCCATGGCCCGACGCGGCTCGGCGCCGGTGGCCCAGGCGCCGGCCAAGGGAGGCAGCGGAGGTGGCCGCGGGGCGCAGCGATGAGGAGTAGCGCGGGGAGGAGGAGGCCGCGGGTGGTGGCCGGAGTGGGGACCGGACCGGCGAGCGGGAGGCACGGGTAGTAGGGGGCTTCGGTGGTGGCCGTGGCCGGTGACGGCAAGCGCGGGTGTCGGCGCGCTCCAGGGAAGCGCGGGCGTGGACAGAGCTCAGGGGGGTGGTTTGCAGCAGGCGTCGCCCGAAGCAAGCGGGCGCGCGAGGGAGAAGTCGGGGACGGGCGCGTGTGGTCCGCGCGCGCTGGAGCCAAGAGGGGCGGTGACCACGACGGGACAGCGCGGGCGCGTGGCCATGCACGGGCGAGGGGCGACGGCGAGTGAGCGTGTGCTCGTGCGGAGAATGGCAACCGCGACGACGGGGAGAGAGGGAGATGGGGATGGCGCTCACGGAGGGATGTAGGGTCCAGGGCAGTGGTGCTCGTGGTGGAGGCCGAGGACGACGACGGCGTGGAGGAGGCAGTCCGGTGGGGAGGCGGTCGGGGAGGTCCAGCTAGGAGCGAAGCTCCGGGCGGCGATGGTGCGGCGCACAACGTCGGGGGCACTTCCCGGTCCAGGAACGGGGAGGAGGTGGAGGACGGCGGTGAGCGACGTGTGGCGGCGAGGCGAGGTGCGGTCGGGGGTGAGCCCCGATCCAGATCGGGGGGGGCGAGAGGGACGAGGGAGTGGGGGTCTCCTCAATCCAGATTGGATCGAGAGGGGGGAAAGTGGGGCGACGGGGGGGTTAGGGTTAGCGGGTGTGAGGGGATAAGGGAGTGGGGTGGGTCGGCCGGCTAGGCCAGTGGGATGGCCTGGCTGTCAGCTGGGCCGGTTGGCCCATGGGGGGGTCCCTTTTCTTTTGTTTTGTTTTTTTATACCTTTTAATTATTTTACTCTTCTGTTTTAAATCATTTTGAATTACTTAGGCATTTTATAAAAATGGGTTTGTTGCACCATAATTACCTTTGTAATATTTAGTACAATCCAAACATTTTTGTTTTAATTTTTGCAAACTTTTATTGTTATCATTAATTTGAATTTTGAATTTTGGACCGGTTTTGTCCTAACGATAGCTTAGCAGCAGTAATCGTGGTGACGTGGCATCATTCGCGTGGAATTACTGTAGCCTAATTATCCGGGCGTCACAGTGGTGGTGGCGGGGCTCGGCGCCGGCCTTTAAAGGGGGTGGGGGCGGCGGCTTGCTTGGGCAAGGGGGCGCCCGGGGAGGAGTCCGGCTCGGACTCCCCTCGGCGTCCGAGCTATGCAGGGCGGCGCGCGCGCGAGGGAGACGGCCGGGACGGGCTGGTTGGGCTTCGGCCCAGCTGGGTCAAGAAACCTTTTTTTAATATATTTCCGCTGAAACTAATAAAAATCCTAGAAAATAAAATAAAAATCTAAAAATGCCAAAACAAATTTTCTTCGTCTAAATAAATATTAGAACGAGATGAACATTTTCTTGGCCCTAAAATGCAATTTTGAAAATATGCAATTTTTCTAATGCAAATAAAATCAAATATTTGATTTTAATATTTTTCCTCCAATGTTTCAATTATTTTGGAGGAGTCATATTATCTCCTCTCATATATTTTAATATGAAATATTTTCGAAGAGAAAAATAATTAAAACCAAAAGTCCTTGTTTTAATATTTGATAAAAATCAAATATGAAATCTGGGAAATCCCCAACTCTCTCCAAAGGTCCTTGAGTTGCTTAGGATTTCGAGGATCAGGAGACGAAATGCAATAAAATATGATATGCAAGAATGATCTATGTATAACAATCCAAATTGAAAATTTGGATGTTACATCTTGACAGTCGCACTAGCTGCTACGAGCGAAGACAAATAAAAATAGCAATAGCTAAACTTCTCTAAAGAAAACCAAAGTGTAAACCCTAACAGATGACGTCTATGTATTAAGAGTCGGCGCCGAACAAGTACGTCGACGTGTTCTGCTTGGACTGCTGGTCAAAGGAAGTTGTCCACGGGTCAGTTGGCAGGCCAAGCCGCAGGCCTTCTTGAGAGCTGGCGCGCGAGTAGACTTGGTGCAGCCCAAAGTGCCATGGCCCACGTGGCCGATATTGATCTTTGGATTCAAAGCAAAAGTCCTTTGGTCCTCTTGCACTGCACGTGACATCATGGATGGATGGTATGGAGTGGATGGTTCGGTGGCAATGAATGGAAGATGGAGCGCATGCATGCAAGGATCACTTCATCTGGTTTTGAAACACAGTAGTCCCTCACTCCTTTCATTCTTTTATTTCTGAGTATAAGTAAATCACAACATGAGTGTAATATCGTATTTTTGTTAGTAAAATAATATATCCAAAAGAATGAAACTACCTGGTTAATAAATTGCCATGTAATATTCGTAGATGTTTCAAAGATAGCTATGTCCACATCATTCTCCCTTCCTTGAAAACAAAGCCATCCTCGGCTTTTATTTATCTGAAACACATCATAGAGCAAAGCAAAAATAAATGCAACACATATAGGCCGTTCCAAAGGCATTAGCGCATGAGGGGGTGATAATTTTGTAATAACGCCATTATGAATATCATGACAAATTTTATCCCACACATAGTCTACATATGAATGGTATGGATGCAAATTAACTATTTGGGCACACTGTATATCCAGAGCACAAGTTGGGACATTTAATGGAAAAAATTCAGAATCGATGGCAAGCATCATGTGCATAGTACGATCTAATGATTTAGCTTTCTCGTCATTTATTATTTCATCAGGGGTCATGGGAAGCAAGTTAATGGTTTTTTCTTCAAACACGAGAATATACGAATTTGTTCTATCATGATGGACAGCACTATTATCATATTGCCAAGGTCGACCTAACAATAAAGAATAAGCTTGCATAGGTACAACATCACAGTCAACGTAATCATGATATGAACCAAGTGTACATTACTCGCACACGACGTGTTACCTTCAACTTACCACAGTCGTTGAACCATTGGATGTAATATGGATGGGGGTGTCTCGTAGTGGTGAGGCAAAGTTTCTCGACCATCTCTATACTTGCCAAATTATTGCAGCTTCCACCATCAATGATCACACGAACGGAATGCCCATTGACAACAAACTTAGTTTGAAAAAGATTATGACGTTGAAGCATCTCAGTATGCTCGACCTGGGCACTAAGTACTCGCATGGTGACAAGGCTTGGGTATTGATTTGCCGTCGCAGCATTAACATGTATCACCTTCGTGTCATGCTCCTTGGTGTCACCTGCATTATTAGTGGCAAGCATAGCACGTGTATCTTCATCCAAATCACTAGCAGATGAGTACTCACCGTCTTCCCGCACAATGAATGTTTGTTTATTTGGGCAGTCCTTCATCAAGTGCCTGCCACCTTTGCATATATGACACTTCATGTCGCTTGTGCGTCCAGACGAAGTGGTGGATGCTAGAGAAACTGCTTTTAAACCCTCGGATGATTGTGGAGCTGATTTTGAACTTGATGGGTGTGCACCATTGTTCAAGATAGGTGGTGTTGACTCAGTAGTGGACGGAACGATAGAAGAGGGTGTCCATGATGAGCGGTGACATGCAGAAAAATTACCTCGTCCCTTGTTGCGTCGTCCCTGTAATTCCCTTTCAGCTTTACAAGCAAAATGAAACAAACGAGTAATAGAATTGTACTCCTTATAGTCCAATATATCCTGAATATCACGATTCAAACCACCTAAAAATCTAGCCATCATAGCATCATCGGTTTCAACTAATCCACATCGTACTAAGCCAGTTTGCAATTCTTAATAATACTCCTCTACAGAACTGCTACCTTGTTTTAAATGTTGCAATTCATTTAGTTTATCACGATCATAATATGAAGGAACATAACGCTGTCGCATAGCTCGTTTTAAAGCATCCCAAGTAGAAGGTATATTGTTCGCATTAACACGACAATACTCACTCCACCAAATAGAAGCAAAGTTTGTAAATTCACTAGTGGCTGCCCTAACTCTTTGGTACTCGGGAATATCATGACATGCAAATTTTTGTTCAACAAAAAGTTCCCAATCAAGATAAACATCTGGATTATATTTACCATTGAAAGTAGGCATAGTAAATTTAATTTTAGCACTAGAGTGATCATAATCTCTAACATCATACCTGTGCGGACCTCGTGCCATACCTTGACGGTTGAAACGCAGTTGTTGATGAGCACGGTCATTGTGGTGGTCGTCTTCGGTGTCACCAGAATAATCCTCGTAATTGTCCCCAAGTCCCTCATTGGCACGGGGAGGAATTCGTTGGTGCTGGTTAATGGTGGCGGCATCGGTGGCAGTAGCTGGATGTTGTGGATGACCCATAGGCACACGCCGAGCTTGTGAAATAGCGGCGACACATGTGGAGTTGCGATGATCAATGTTGTTGTTGACGGCGGCTGTAGTCCGCAACTCGTCCGGACGTGACAAGATGTCCTTTAGCTGCGGGTTCGCAACACCCTCTGCATCCTCTATGGCCTTGAGCCTCTCTTCCGCCACAATCTGAGCAATCTCAAGTTGGGCGAGACGCTCGCTAGTGACTTTCACATCCGCGGTTAGGCCCTCAAGTGTGGGTTGTTCCTGTGCCATTGTTAGCGAAAGAGAAAAACACACAGTGTATAATCCCTATCAACTAGTAGGATATGGTGGAGAAAAATCGCTCACACTCAAACTTGGTATCAAATTCTTACTTGTTCTTACCAATGCAATAGGTGGTGATCGGCGCATTGGTGTTGGCTTCAAACTACCGATGAAGATTGGATTGAGCGATAAACAGGAATCAGTAGAGCCGGAACATGTACTTATTGGTAGAAAAAATTGTAGCTTGGCAAAGGCTTCTCAACTCACAATATCAGTGACACAATTTAGCAAAAAGTAATGTAAGTTGAACAATTGCCCAAACTAGTGCTAGCAGTCGACTAGTAAGAGATAAAATAATCTAAGCCCAGATACTGAATCAAATGAGTGGAAGCCGATGAAAATATATGACAGCTCTAAGTAGCTAGATATAAGTGAAGTACAAACGAGTGTATGACAAAGCTCGAAAAGATATAATAGATGGAGTGCTAATCACACCAAAAATAATGTACAGAGTAGCTAATAGAATAAAGCAGTCCAAAAAAATATGCTAGCCGGCCTGATCTCTTTTTCTCAATTTTTTTGCTCTTTTTTCTTGTCTGTTTTTTATCTTTTTTTTTTGCTTTTTTTCCTTTCTCTTTTTGTCTCTTTTTTCTTTTCTTTTTTTAACCAGGCTGGTACCAACAAGTATAGACACAAATATGAAACAGGAGAGAAAGAGGCTGCCAAAGCAGGTGCAACTACAAACGATCAAGTCACGTACTAGTACGAGCTTAGAAATTAATGGATACGGAAACGTGCAGTAGTACAGGCAACACACAAGGAGACATAGCGGTGGTGGGTGGACAAGAGAACAATGACGTGGAATAGGCAGACGCATCGGTGGTGGGTGGCAGATAGAGTAGCAACGCGGGATGGCAGACAAAGAAGCCTGTTGTCTGGCGTTGCACAAAACACAATGGATGATGTATGGCGTGGAAAGCTGTGTGAACAGACTCAGATTTGCGGATTGCAATAACCTGTGAGAATCTCGGATGTATCAAGAGATGCAATCTCGTTTGTTTGTTTTGTTGGATGAGCTCGGCAAAGAAATTACGGTGGACAAAAAGAAAGATCGATCTAGTAGATAATTTTCTCAAAAACAAATCTAGACCAGCACTAGTATTAGATGAATGCAATAAAAATTCAACCTTACAAATACTAGATGCAAAAATTGCTAGAGGCTAAAAAGGTAGGTGTAGCGGATTAACTAATCTGTTTTTTTGGCTTTTTTGTGGGTTGTAGGACTGAAAACAATCTAATCTAATACAACTGTAAATCTATCACCGATGAACATGTCAAAATCAATCAAGACGGTGGGCCCTTGAGCATGAATTGCAACATTGAAAACAAGGTAGTATTTCTGTATTAGATTATTATCAAGAATTGCAAACTGGCTTAATGCGATGTGGTTTAGTTGAAACCGAAGATGCTATGATGGCTAGATTTTTAGGTGGTTTGAATCGTGATATTCATAATATATTGGATTATAAGGAGTACAATTATATTACTCGTTTGTTTCATTTTGCTTGTAAAGCTGAAAGGGAAGTACAGGGACGACACAACAAGGGACGAGGTAATTTTTCTGCAGGTCGCCGCTCATCATGGACACCCTCTCCTACTGTTCCGTCCACTACTGAGTCAACACCACCTATCTTGCACAATGGTGCACACCCATCAAGTTCAAAATCAGCTCCACAATCATCCGAGGCTTCGAAAGCAATTTCTGTAGCACCCACCACTTCGTCTGGACGCACAAGGGACATGAAGTGTCATATATGCAAAGGTGGCAGGCACTTTATGAAGGACAGCCCAAATAAACAAACATTCATTGTGCGAGAAGATGGTGAGTACTCCTCTTCTAGTGATTTGGATGAAGATACACATGCTATGCTTGCCACTAATAATGCAGGTGACACTAAGGAGCATGACACAGAGGCAATACATATTAATGCTGAGATGGTCGATCAGTACCCAAGCCTTGTAACCATGCGAGTACTTAGTGCCCAGGTGGGGCATGTTGAGATGCCTCAACGTCATAATCTTTTCAAAATAAGTTTGTTGTCAAAGGGCATTCCATTCGTGTGATCATTGATGGTGGAAGCTCTACTAATTTGGCGAGTATAGAGATGGTCGAGAAACTTTGCCTCACCACTACGAGGCAACCCCATCCATATTACATCCAATGGTTCAACGACTGTGGTAAGTTGAAGGTAACACGTCATGTGCGAGTACAATTTACACTTGGTCCATATCATGACTATGTTGATTGTAATGTTGTACTTATACAGGCTTATTCTTTATTGTTAGGTCGACCTTGGCAATATGATAAGACTGTCACCCATCATGGAAGAACAAATTCGTATACTCTCGTGTTTGAAGGAAAAACCATTAACTTGCTTCCCATGACTCCAATGAAATAATAAATGATGAGAAATCTAAGTCAATGGATCGTACTATACATAGTATGCTTGCTATCAATTCTGAAATTTTCCCGTTGAGTGTTCCAACTTCTGAACTAGACATACTGCATGCTCAAATATTCCATTTGTGTCCTCATAATTCATACATAGACTCTGTGTAGGACAAAACTTCTCATAATATTTCTAATAGCGTTATTACAAATTTATGGCACCCTTATGAGCTAACACCTTTTGAGCGGCCTATATATCTTGCATATATTCTTGCTTTGCTTTATGATGCGTTTCAGATAGGTGAAAGTCGAGGACGGCTTTGTTTTCAAGAAAGGAGGAATGATGTGGACATAGTTGCATCTATAAATATTAAACGACATATTTTTAGGTGATTTCTAATAGCAAGTATTTAATTCTTTGTTTTAGTAATGGATACAAATATACCATACATTTAGTTATTGTGTGCAGATTAAAGAAGAGCATCTGAAGACGTTTATCAGTAGATGCATACAGGTGTGTGTGCGTATGCATGCACTGGCACTACCAAAGTGCCACGGTCATGATGCGGCCTCCAATCAACATGTAAAAATCAATCAAGACGGTGGGCCCTTGAGCATGCATAGCAACGTCCAACAAGTCCTGCCAACATGCAATGCATGCAACGAGCAGCCAATAGGTGGGCCAGCGTGGGCCAATATTTGTTGTCGTTGGCGTGAGCCTCACGAAGGAGTTGGGATGGTCCAACACGTCCATGGTGGTCGCTGCAGTCTGGATCGGACGCATCTCTGTAATTAATAAATAGTCGTCATCTGTTAGGGTTTAGACTCGGGTTTTGTTTAGAGAAGTTTAGCTATTGCTACTTTTATTTGTCTTCACTCGTAGCGGCTAGTGCGACCGTCAAGACATCTTATGGGAACCTCATCTTGTGATATTATTCCATCTAGCATATTCACAATTTCAGGTTGCTTGGCTATTATTTTCTTGCATGTTCTTCGATTTGCTTGCATGAAAAAAAATCCTTTGTGGATAGGTTGATCGCGTTGTTGGCTCGGTCGATAACGCCGTGGAGTTGGTTCAGCGATTACCGTGGATATCAGTCGTGTACGGTTCTCCTTGTACGGTTGGTAGCCGGATCGTGAGGGTCAAATCCCACCAAAAATCGTAGTTATCTCTCTCTCTCATCGAAAGATGAACAAGGGTGTCCCGACCTTCCGAAAGGTTCTGATAACTCTCGATTTGGTGGAAACTTGACACAACTCGATCCGGCTTCCGAACAACACATTCTGAACCCCGCAGCACCACGTCTCCTCTGGTTATCGACCGGCGATGCATGGTCGACCTGGCCAAGAAGGCTAATACTTGCCTGCGAATCGAAGAACACAAGCAAGAACAAGAAAGAATTGCAACCAAATTGCAGATGTATGATTAATCTCTCGAAGTTGGGGTCTCACAAACCAACAAAAGGCGAAACTATTCTTGACAGGATAATCTAAGCAAAACCCGACCCTAACCTAAGCACCGGCGGCTGTAAATATGGTCTAGGGTTAACCAAGAACCCTCTGGTCACGCCCCTAATTGGGCTCAAAAAGATACATGGCCCAAAGGCCAAAAACGGTGGCGCAGCACCGAGACAGATTCTGGACGTCTTTTGTTTCGATGATTCCCTTTGATTCAGGAGGAATTTGACCATGGGACCAGCGCCATTGGAAAGGTTATCTTCTCAGCTATCCGTGCATATATAGAACATCCAAAACCGAGCCCGTATGCAACCTGGACAACCATTTTAGTGCGGGCTGCTCTGGACTCCGAAACAGACTCGAAGTCAACTTTGTTTGGGCCTCCACCTTGACTTGGATGCCCTTGGTCCTCTCCACCTCCAAGCCCCTCTCCAAGTATATCCTGGTGCTCTCCATGGTTCCTAATCATAATATAATCATTAGGTAGCAATCTATTCTTAGGAACATATAAAGAAGTGCTTAGGAACGAGCTCACCTCTAAATTCAATTGTCGCGCTCGAGCTCTAGTGATCGGTCCTTGTATATCCAGTGGAGTTTTGTGTGTATCCGAAGGAGTGATATCCTCATCAGCAATAGTTTTCGAGGGTAGAGTATTCAACCCAAATTTATTGATTCAACACAAGGGGAGCCAAAGAATATTTTCAAGTATTAGCAGCTGAGTTGTCAATTCAACCACACCTGAAAACTTAATATCTGCAGCAAAGTATTTAGTAGCAAAGTAATATGATAGTAGTGGTAACAGTGGTAAAAGTAACGGTAGCAGTTTTGGTTTTATAGTGATTGTAACAGTAGCAACGAAAAAGTAAATAAGCGAAGATCAATATATCAAAAGCTCATAGGCATTGGATCGGTGATGGAGAATTATGTCGGATGCGATCAATCATGCAACAGTTATAACATAGGGTGACACAGAACTAGCTTCAGTTCATCAATGTAATGTAGGCATGTATTCCAAATATAGTCATACGTGCTTATGGAAAAGAACTTGCTTGACATCTTTTGTCCGACCCTGCCGTGGCAGCGGGGTCCTATTGGAAACTAAGGGATCTTAAAGCCTCCTTTTAACAGAGTACCAGACCAAAGCATTAACACATAGTGAATACGTGAACTCCTCAAACTATGATCACTACCGGTAAGTATCCCGATTATTGTCACTTCGGGGTTAACGGATCATAACACATGATAGGTGACTATAGACTTGCAAGATAGGATCACGAACTCACATATATTCATGAAAACTTAATAGGTTCAGATCTGAAATCATGGCACTCGGGCCCTACTGACAAGCCTTAAGCATAGCAAAGTCATAGCAACATCAATCTCAGAACATAGTGGATACTAGGGATCAAACCCTAACAAAACTAACTCGATTACATGATAAATCTCATCCAACCCATCACCGTCCAGCAAGCCTATGATGAAATTACTCACGCATGGTGGTGAGCATCATGAAATTGGTGATGGAGGAAGGTTGATGATGACGATGGCGACGGATTCCCCTCTCCGGAGCCTCGAACAGACTCCAGATCAGCCCTCCCGAGAGAGTTTAGGGCTTGGCGGTGGCTCCGTATCGTAAAACGCGATGAATCCTTCTCTCTGATTTTTTTCTCCCCGAACACGAATATATGGAGTCAAGATGGACGTCGGTGGAGCATCAGGCGGCCCACAAGGCAGGGGGTGCGCCAGGGGGGTAGGCGCGCCCCCCACCCTCGTGGACAGGGTGTGGGCCCTCGGATGCGGATTCTTCTTCCAGTATTTTTATATATATTCCAAAAATAATCTCCGTTGATTTTTAGGTCATTCCGAGAACTTTTATTTTTTGCACAAAAATAACACCATGGCAATTCTGCTGAAACAGCGTAAGTCTGGGTTAGTTCCATTCAAATCATGTAAGTTAGAGTCCAAAACAAGGGCAAAAGTGTTTGGAAAAGTAGATACGACGGAGACATATCACGTGACAAGGTGGAGGTGAGGTCAAGGCAGGAGCTCCGGCTCGGGAGGAGCACAGCGCAGGGGCTTGAGGCTCGGCGCTCCTCTCAATCTCGATCGAGGACCGACGCGGGGAGGAGTTGCACTTCGGATTGGCTGGATTTTGGATCGGGGAGGAGGAAGCTGGTTGGGTGGTGCTGAAAACGAGGGGAAGCGGTGCATCTAGAGAGCTGGGAGGATTGCGAGGTGGAGTTTGGACACGGGTGGCGGCGCTACAATCGGATGGATGGGACATCGTCTGGAATTCTAGCGTTGTCTACTATTAAATAGGTAGGTGGGTTAGACAGGGCAGGTTTAAGACCCTCTGATCAAAATCAGATGGTTCGAGAAAAATAGGCTAGAAGAGTCCAACAAGAAAACACAGATGTTTTATAGATGTTTGGGGATGATCCGGATCCAACGGTGACAACTGAGTGGGTCGGGTTCGGGGAAGTTTTCGAACGCGCGAGGGGGTCTGAGAACTATGCGGAGAGGGGGTCTCACAAAAGGCCACGGAGGCAAAGGGTTTGATGGCTCAGAGAAGAGAGAGAAGAGAGCGGTCCGAGAGAAGGTGATGAAGGGAAAGGGAGAAACGAGAACAACGATGGACGCATGTTTTATGAAAACATGCGATGCAATATGCAAGATGACATGATAAATGCAACAACAACAAAAATAAAACACACGACAGCAACGAAGAACAAGGAAGGCTTCTGGAGCGTCGATCTCGGGGTGTCAAAACACTTCTCCACTTACAAGAGATCTCGCCTGAGATCTAAGAATGGCACCGGAGAGAAGCTGAAGAGGAAGAGGTAAAACAAGTGCTTCTTTGACATACGAGTGAAACCATCAAACCTTGACAGGTTGAGCAAATTGAAAGAAATAATACCATTGAGGTGAACAAGATTGCAAATAGTCCGTTGGACAAGAGGAACAAGGAACATTATGAGAACCTTGTAGGTTGCAAACACGTGAATCAAGAGCTCAAGGGGCAAGAAAGAATTTGAAACCACTCTGGTTGAAAAATGGAAGGCATAGAATATGAACTTGGCAAAATGAAAGCACTTGGATGAGACTCCGATTAGAAGAGGAATGATAGACACAACACTCTGGTTAAAACAAGATAGAGAAGGAATATGGATGATATAATTTGGACAGCACTTCGACTGTAAATGGAAGGAATTTAACATGAACTTGACAAGATGAGAGGATACTTGATGAAATCAACAACACACTGCCTCCAGAACTATTGAAATAATGGCACAAGGGGTAAGAAAGATTTCAGACAGCACTCCGGTTGAGAAGGGAGGCAAAACTTGATAAGATGAGAGAACTTGAATGAAGGGCAGGACACTCCGGTTGAATGGATAAGCAAAGGAAAGAACATGATCTTTGACAAAAATGGAATGATGGGTCGAAGAGAGCAACATCACAATGCCTCCGGAAGAAATGAAAGAATTGAATGGAATGAAAGGAGGAAAACAAGGTCTTGAAAGAGCACGCTTACAGTGAATACTAGAACGGAGTTGTTGGATTATCAACAACGAAAGGATAAGCTTGTTGTGGGCTTATATAAAACATCACAAAGCTTGAGTTGAAATTCTGCCACTCATGGGATGTAACAACCCGGATATGACTTTCCCAATATGTATTCCAACTCTTGCCGTTTCCGGCCTTAAGTTATTTTATTTTCTCGGGTTCGGGTTTTTGTCTCTATGTGTTGTTTTCATTGTCATGCATCTCATATCATGTCATCATGTGCATCGCATTTGCATACGTGTTCATCTCATGCATTCGAGCATTTTCCCCGTTGTCCGTTTTGCATTCCGGCGCTTCGTTCTCCTCCGGTGGTCATTTCTACCTTTCTTTCGTGTGTGGGGATTAAACATTTCCGGATTGGAACGAGACTTGCCAAGCGGCCTTGGTTTACTACCGGTAGACCGCCTATCAAGTTCCGTACCATTTGGACTTCGTTTGATACTTCAACGGTTAACCGAGGGACCGAAAAGGCCTCGTGTGTGTTGCAGCCCAACACCCCTCCAAGTTGGCCCAAAACTCACCAAAACCCTCTCCATCATCTAGAGCGTTCGATCACGATCGCGTGGCCGAAAACCGCACCTCATTTGGACTCTCCTAGCTCCCTCCACCTCTATTTAAAGCCCCCTCCTCGAAAATCTCGGATCCCCTTCTCGAAACCCTAAAAAATATCTCCTCCGCCGCCGCCGGACACGTCCGGACAGAGCGGACGTGTCCGCCCACCGCCGACGACCAATCCGCGCGTGCCACGTGTCCTGGGCGACGCCCACTTTGCCGCCGACCGCGAGAGCCTGCCAGGCCCGAGACCGGCCCCCGCGGCCTATCCGCCGCGCGCCGCCAGGCTCCCTCGCCCCGCGCCGCCCAGATCCGCCCGTGCCCGCCGTATCCCGTGGCCGCGCCTCTCGCCGGCACATCGTTCGACGTCGCCGGAGCCGCACGCCGGCCGCCTCGTCTCGCCGGTGCACCGCCGCACCACCGCCGAACGTCGCCGGCGCCGCCGCCTTTATCCGCCGCCACCGCGCTCGCCTCCGGTCGCCGGTGCCAGCCGCCGCCTCGCCGGTGTCGTTCACCGCCGTCCTCCCTGCCCTCTTCTCCGGCGAAGACCCGGCCCGCCTCGGCCTGCGTGCATTCGGATCAAACTCTAGATCTGAGATCTGTGAGAGGTTGATTTTTCCCTAAGTCCTGAGATTTCAGATCCATGTGCCCATCTTCATTGCATCGTAACTTTGCATCAATAGCTCCGATTCTTGCATATAGCATATCAAAATGTTGGTCTCAGAGAGTTCATCATTTCATTCCATTGCATCTTTTTCATTTGGGTTCATCTTGATGCCCGAAATGTTGTTAGAAGAGGGCTACTTGAGATAATTGTCAGATCTGCTGCTCCATTTAGAGATTTGTCATTTTTGCCATGATTATTGTGTGCATGATATGCCCATGAGCTCTACATATGTTTTGTTAAGGGGTTTTCCATCTTTCCAGAGGTGCAACCCATGTATTTTTGTGATGTGTGTGGTGACTAGTACAATCTTGCAAAGTGAGGCACTTGGTAATGCTGATTCCAGGGACTTAGCATTTCCACTAAGTTCTTGATCTGTTTATCTCATATGGTCATATGTTCATGTTGTTTCCTAGTGATCCGTGCCTCTTTTGAGGATGATCAGTAAGGATGTTTTGTTAATCTTATAGTGATCTATCCATCCATGTCTTTGTTTGCAATTATGGAGCACCCTAGCTTGAGTCAATCAAGCTCTACTTTTGCTATTTCGTGAATCTGGGCAGATTGTCTACTTGTTAGCGATTTTGCCGAGGATGTTGTAGTTGATCCGTGCATGCTATGCTATTGTTCTTGCCATGTCTAGCTTGCATTTTGTGTATTCTTGATGGGTGTATGCTTAGTTTGTCATGACTTGATCTGTAGTGAGTGCATCGAGCTCGTAAACATGCCTACTTGATATATGTTTCAGCATGCTCCAGTTTTCACCGAGTCTGAGAACTGATTATGTTTTTGCCATGTTCACATGCTTGCAATTGTATTTTCTGATCCCTTTTGGCTCAAGGTCACTAAGGGACTTTTGTTAAGCTCTTTGAGTAGCTCCATACCATGCTTTATTTTGCCATGTTCAGGTCCTGTAGCATGTAGTTTTATTGCTCCAAAGAGTGCTATCTGATCTGAAATTCCAGACAAGTGTTAATTTCACCAAGTTTGAGATCTGTTTACCATATGCATTTTTGCCATGCTTGTTTGAACCTGTTAATGGATGAATTGGCCGTAGCTCGGTGCTAGACTTTTGTTAAGCATCTTGAATGCATCCCTGCCATGTATTTTTTTGTCATGTTTGGGTGCTGTAGCATGTTCATCTTGTTGCATTTAGATGGCTACTTGCTGTAAATCGCAGAACGTGGTCATATTTGAATTGCTTGCCATTTCCAAACTGTAACTCCGATTCCGGCGTTCTTTATATCGTTTTCAAGCGATTTCATCTCATCTTTCCAGTGGCACACTTGGATTTCCATGTTGAGGACAGGTTCATGCATTCCTTGTCACATCTTGCATATCCATCCTTCATCGCATCCCGCATAGCATATCATCCTTGCATCATATTGTTTGAGCTTTGCACGTGGTTGATTGTGCTCCGTTTGCTTGTTTGTCTTGTTTGGGTAGAGCTGGGAGACGATTTCGCTAACGAGGAGCCCATTGAGTTTGCTTTCGAGGATCCAGTCAACTCTGACAACTTTGCAGGTAAGATGATCATACCCTTGAAATCACTACTATCTTTGCTTTGCTAGATGCTCGCTCTTTCTCTATACCAATGCTACGATGCCTACCAATTGCTTTCAAGCCTCCCAAATTGCCATGTCAAACCTCTAACCCACCATGTCCTAGCAAACCGTTGATTGGCTATGTTACCGCTTTGCTCAGCCCCTCTTATAGCGTTGCTAGTTGCAGGTGAAGATTGGAGACCGTCCCTTGTTGGAACATTATTTACTTGTTGGGATATCATTATATTGACATGTTATCTTAATGCATCTATATACTTGATAAAGGGTGGAAGGCTCGGCCTCTCGCCTAGTGTTTTGTTCCACTCTTGCCGCCCTAGTTTCCGTCATATCGGTGTTATGTTCCCAGATTTTGCGTTCCTTACGCGGTTGGGTTATAATGGGAACCGCTTGATAGTTCGCCTCGATTAAAGCTTTTCCAGCAATGCCCAACCTTAGTTTTACCATTTGCCACCTAGCCTTTTTTCCCTGGCGTTTCCGGAGCCCGAGGGTCATCTTATTTAAACCCTCCC
>NC_041386.1:379841363-379848529 GCF_002162155.2 Triticum dicoccoides
TCTGAGTGTTGGTCCGACCGAGTAGACTGCGGGGCCACCTCGGGGCAACTTGAGGGTTGGTTTTACTCGTAGGATGTCTCATCTGAGTGTGCCCTGAGAACGAGATATGTGCAGCTCCTATCGGGATTTGTCGGCACATTCGGGCGGTGTTGCTGGTCTTGTTTTAACCTATCGAAGTGTCTTGAAGAACCAAGATACCGAGTCTGATCGGAACGTCTCGGGAGGAGGTCTATTCCTTCGTTGATCGTGAGAGCTTGTCATGGGCTAAGTTGGAACTCCCCTGCGGGGATTTGAACTTTCGAAAGCCGTATCCGCGGTTATGGGCAGATGGGAATTTGTTAATGTCCGGTTGTAGATAACTTGAACCTTAACTTAATTTAAATGAATCAACAGTGTGAGTTACTGTGATGGTCTCTTCTCGGCGGAGTCCGGGAAGTGAACACGGTGTTGGAGTAATGCTTGCGCAGGTTGTCCTCTAGTTATTCGTTCGCGCTTTGCCTCCTCTTCTCGCTCTCTTTTGCGAACAGGATAGCCACCATATATGCTAGTCGCTTGCTGCAGCTCCACATATTTACCTTGCCTTACCTATAAGCTTAAATAGTCTTGATCACGAGGGTGCGAGATTGCTGAGTCCCTGTGGCTCACAGATTACTATTAAACCAGATGCAGGGCCTGATGATTCCGCTCCAGGTGACGCGCTCGAGCTCAAGTGCGAGTTCGACGAGGACTCTCAATGATACTACGTGTCTTTCCCTGATGATCAGTAGTGGTGCCCAGTTGGGAGTGATCGGGACCGTGTCGCATGTTGGGTTATCTTTTATTTTGGCGTCGTAGTCGGGCCATGAGTGTTTGAATAATGTAACATTATGTATGTACTTGATTGACGTGGCGAGTGTAAGCCAACTATGTTATCTCCCCTTTTATTATCTATATTATATGGGATGTTGTGAAGATTGCCTAACTTGCGACATATGCCTTCAATGCGATTATGCCTCTAAGTCGTGCCTCGACACGTGGGAGATATAGTCGCATCGAGGGTGTTACAAGTTGGTAATCAGAGCCTTCCCCGACCTTAGGAGCCCCATTGCTTGATCGTTATTAGTGGCCGAGTTATGTCTAGAAAAATGTTTTGAGTCATTTAGGAATTATACATCGGAGAGTTTAGAAATTCTTTTTACTTCCCAGTCTCCTCATCGCTCTGGTAAGGCATCCTGACGTAGAGTTTTGACTCTTCTCTTCTCAAATTTCACAAAAAAAAATTTAGGATCACGCGGGTATCTTGGAATCGTTCCGATGGTTTTATGACGAGAACATTGTCTTGGTGCCTCCTGTCAGGGGTTTTGTGGAAGTGTCCCGGGGAGTTGAGCTCTGAGGTGTTGTTGTCATAATTTTATCATTGCAGTTCTGGAATACCTGAGTTTAGTACGCCGACATCGAAAATCTCTTTTATGTAGTTCGTTGGTGAGATAACCTCGACGCCACCCAGTACTGGGGCGGGAGTTCGGGAGTATCGCTATAACTTGTATAACGGATGCTTTTCGAAGGTTGAGGTAGATGGTTTCCGAAGTTTTCTCGGTTATGTGTTGAAGGATGGATACAGCTGGATGTAGGATTTGCTAGATTTGGGTGAGATATTATGCTTCCCCTGTATCCCCAACACCTGATTGCATAAACGGAAAGGTTTGGGAGTTTCATAGGTGGGAATTCTCGTAGCTCTAGTCCTTCTTCCACGGATATTTGGTTTGAGATTGGGATTTCTTACCGATTGTTCGTTCTTGATCCGTACCTTGTTGATTTATTTCTCTACCTAAATTCTAAGTGGCTTCTCAATTTATGGATATGTGACCATTTCAAGAGGAATGCATTCGTTCATTTTGTTCGGATGTGAAGACTATATGTTGAAATTTTCATTCCGTTGGATTCAGCTTCATTTATCTGTCTATGTGCTAATGGTGGTCAACCTCTTCAGGATGGCTCCCGCTAAGAGCACCAATCAGAATCAGAATCAGGATCTGCCACCACCTCCACCTCCTCCGGAGGCATGGCAAGCTGTGATGGCCGCAACCAATGCAAACACACAGTTGATCATGCAGATTCTCCAAGAGCACAATCAAGGCAACCAAGGGAACCAAGGCAACAATCAGAATCACTTTGCTACACTCAACCAGTTCCTTGCTAACAGGCCAAAGACTTTCAGCAATTGTGTTGAGGCAACCGATGCTGACGATTGGCTCGTGGATCTGTGCAAGCATTTCGAGTGCAGTAACGTCAGGCCTGAGGACTTCGTCAAGTTCACTTTCTTCCAACTCAAAGATCAAGCTACAGAATGGTTCCAGTAGTACAAGGATTCCATAGGTGGACGTGTTATTACTTGGGATGAATTCCGTCAAGATTTCAGAGCTCACCATATCCCTCAGAGCGTGGTTGAAAGCAAGCGTGAGGAATTCCGCAACCTGAAGCAAGGTTCTTTGTCTGTCTATGACTACAGCAAGTTGTTCCAGAAGCTCGCCCGCTTTGCCAAGCAGAACGTACCTGATGAGAAGAGCATGATATACCAGTTCAGGGGTGGTCTCAGAGAAGAAATTCAGCTAGCTCTTGTTCTCTTTGAACCCTTGAGGTACGATGAGTTCTACAACATGGCATTGAAGCAAGAGGCTGCTCAACTGAGGTGTGATGCTTCCAAGAAGCGAGTCAGAGATGCTACTCCTTCTTCCTCTACTCAAGTGGCCAAGCAAAAGAAGTATTGGCTTCCTCCTCCTCCGTTCCGTCAGCCGTATCAGCAGAAGAGCAAAGGTGGCAGTGGATCTTCCCACCCACCCAACCCTGGCTTTCAGAACAAGACTTCGTCTCAAGCTCCAAGATCGAGTGCTCCGTATCACCGTCGGCTTTCAGAGGTCAGTGCAACAAGTGCCAACAGAAGGGTCACTATGCCAACAAGTGTTTCAACCAGAGGCGCCTTCCTCCTCCTCCTCCTATGAGATCGGCAAGTACAGCTGTGGTCAAGCATAACCCCAAGCACGCCAAGGTCAACTTGATGAATGCAGCTCAGGCAGAGGACTCGTCAGATATCATCATGGGTAACCTTCCTGTTAACGATGTTCCTGCAAAAGTACTTTTTGATACTGGGGCATCGCATTCTTTCTTGTCATGCCCTTTTGCATCGAAGCACAATGTTGATACTGAGATAATGCCCAAAGTCATGCAAGTTGTTTCTCCCGGCAAGCTTTTGACTTCTAGTTTGGTTGCTCCTGATTTCTCTATCACGTTGGGCGACTACAAGTTTCTTTCTTCTCCGGTGGTTCTTGGTAATTCGGATATTGATCTTATTCTCGGAATGGATTGGCTTTCTAAGCACAAGGCGCATCTTGATTGTGCAGCCAGGCAGATTCAATTGACTCATTCGTCTGAGGATGTAATTGTTCTTGCTGTTTGGGATAATACCATCCGTCTGTTTTCTCTCAATGAGATGGGTGAACTGGATGCTATCTCGCAAATTCCAGTCATTTGCGAATATCAAGACGTCTTTCCAGAAGAGCTTCCAGGAATGCCTCCGCACCGGCCAGTTGAATTCGTCATCGATCTTGAGCCTGGCACGGAACCAGTGTGCAAGCGTCCTTACAAGCTCGGACCTGAAGAGTTGAAGGAGCTGAAGAAGCAACTCGATATTCAAGAGAGAATGGGTCTCATCCGGCCTAGTTCTTCTCCGTGGGGTTGTGGTGTTCTTTTTGTGAAGAAGAAGGATGGAATGGACCGACTTTGTGTTGATTACCGTCCATTGAACAAGAAGACCATCAAGAACAAATACCCACTTCCCAACATCAATGAGCTGTTCGAACAACTCAAAGGTGCCCAAGTATTCTCCAAGCTTGATCTCCGTATGGGTTATCATCAGATTCGAATCCGTGAGCAAGATATTCCCCAGACGGCTTTCAGGACAAGCTATGGTTCATATGAATACACTGTCATGTCTTTTGGCCTCGTCAACGCTCCTCCGACGTTCTCTCGCATGATGAACTTCATCTTCAACGCCTACACCAATGACTTCGTTTTGGTCTATCTCGACGACATTCTGGTTTTCTCGAAGAACAAGGAAGATCATGCCAAGCACTTGCGTTTGGTACTCGATAAGCTCAGAGAACACAAGTTCTACGCCAAGTTCTCCAAGTGCGAATTTTGGCTCGATGAGGTTCTTTATCTTGTTCATATCATCTCTGCCAAGGGCATTGCGGTGAATCCTGAGAAGGTGTCTGCAATTGTGAATTGGGAACCTCCTTAGAACGTGAAGCAACTCCGTAGCTTCCTCGGTCTCGCAAGCTACTGCCGAAGATTCGTTGAAAACTTTTCTAAGATCGCGAAGCCTCTCTCTAATCTTCTCCAGAAGCACGTCAAGTACGTTTGGTCTCTGGAGTGTGACATTGCTTTCAACACTTTGAAAGAGAAATTGATCACTGCTCCAGTTCTGACTCCGCCTGATGAATCCAAGCCGTACGAGGTCTTTTGTGATGCCTCTCTCCAAGGTCTTGGCGCAGTGTTGATGCAAGAGAAGAAAGTTGTTGCTTATACCTCTCGCCAGTAGAAGCCCAATGAGAATAACTACCTCACTCATGACCTCGAGTTGGCGGCAGTTGTGCATGCTCTTTTGACTTGGAGACATCTCTTATTGGGAAGAAAAGTGGACATCTTCACTGACCACAAGAGTCAAGTACATCTTCACTCAGCCTAATCTCAACCTCGGGCAAACTCGATGGGTCGAAATGATTCAATAGTATAATCCAAGTATCGAGTATACTCCAGGCAAGGCCAATGTGATTGCTGACGCATTGAGCAGGAAGGCTTATTGCAACAGTCTGATTCTCAAGACTTATCAACCCGAGCTTTGTAAAGCTTTCCTCAAACTTAATCTGCAAGTTGTTCCTCAAGGTTTCCTCGCCAACCTTCAAGTCTCTCCTACCTTGGAAGACCAGATTCGCCAAGCCCATCTTCTTGAAGCTATGGTGAAGAAGGTGAAGATTGAGATTGCCAAGAGTCAACCCAAGTACAAGTGCTACCGCCTTGATGACAAGGATACTCTCTTCTTCGAGGATCGTATTGTTGTACCCAAAGGTGACCTTCGTAAAGTGATCATGAACGAGGCTCACAATTCTCTCCTCTCCATCCACCCTGGGAGCACGAAGATGTATCAGGACCTCAAGCAGGCTTATTGGTGGACTCGAATGAAGCGCGAGATTGCTCAATTCGTGAATGAGTGTGATGTTTGCAGAAGAGTGAAGGCGGAATACCAAAGGCCAGCTGGTCTCCTCCAACCTCTTGCCATTCCAGAATGGAAGTTTGACCACATTGAGATGGACTTTGTGACTGGGTTTCCAAAGTCCAAACGTGGCAATGATGCTATATTCGTTGTCATCGACAAACTCACCAAAGTGGCTCACTTTTTGCCTATCAAAGAGTCAATCACTTCAGCTCAATTGGCGGAACTCTATACCTCTCGAATTGTCTCTCTGCACAGTATTCCACAAGTGATCTCTTTCAGACCGTGGCAGCATCTTTACCTCCAAGTTTTGGGATTCTTTTCAGAAGGCCATGGGCACCAACATCCGCTTCAGCACAGCTTTCCATCCTCAAACAAGCGGTCAAATCGAGCGTGTCAACCAGATTCTTGAAGATATGCTCAGGGCTTGTGTGATCTCCTTCGGCATGAAGTGGGAGGATTGTCTTCCATATGCTGAATTCTCCTACAACAACAGTTTTCAAGCAAGTTCGGGCAAGGCCCCATTTGAAATTATGTATGGCAGGAAGTGCCGTACCCCTCTCAACTGGTTTGAAACCGGTGAACGTCAGCTTCTCGGAAATGACTTAATCACAGAGGCAGAGGAAATGTGCAAAGTCATTCAAGATAACCTCAAAGCTGCCCAATCCCGCCAGAAGAGCTACTATGATAGTAAGCACCGTGATTTGGCTTTCGAGATCGAAGATCATGTTTACCTCCGCGTCTCTCCTATGAAAGGTACTCGTCGCTTCGGTATCAAAGGGAAGCTTGCCCCCAGATACGTGGGACCTTTCAAGATTGTCAGCAAGAGAGGCGATCTCGCCTATCAACTCGAGCGTCCTTCAAACTTTGCAAATGTTCATGACGTGTTCCATGTCTCTCAGCTCCGTAAGTGCTTCAAGACTCCTGACCGCACCGTCAACTTCGAGGACATTGAGCTCCAAGAAGATCTCTCCTATCGTGAGCACTCAGTTGCTATTCTTAAAGAGACTGAACGCAAGACTCGCAACAAGTCAATCAAATTCCTCAAAGTAAAGTGGTCACACCATTCCGACCGTGAAGCTACCTGGGAATGCGAGGATCACCTCCGTTCTGAGTACCTGGTGTTCTTTCAGTCCTAGATCTCGGGACGAGATCCTTTCGTAGTGGTGGAGTGTTGTAACACCCCGGATATGACTTTCCAAATATGTATTCCAACTCTTGCTGTTTCCGGCCTTAAGTTATCTCATTTTCTCCGGTTCGGGTTTTTGTCTCCGTGTGTTGTTTTCCTTGTCATGCATCTCATATCATGTCATCATGTGCATTGCATTTGCATACGTGTTCATCTCATGCATTCGAGCATTTTCCCCGTTGTCCGTTTTGCATTCCGGCGCTTCGTTCTCCTCCGGTGGTCATTTCTACCTTTCTTTCGTGTGTGGGGATTAAACATTTCCGGATTGGACCGAGACTTGCCAAGCGGCCTTGGTTTACTACCGGTAGACCGCCTGTCAAGTTTTGTACCATTTAGACTTCGTTTGATACTCCAACGGTTAACCAAGGGATCGAAAAGGCCTCATGTGTGTTGCAACCCAACACCCCTCCAAGTTGGCCCAACACCCACCAAATCCCTCTACATCATCTAGAGCGTTCGATCACGATTGTGTGGCCGAAAACTGCACCTCATTTGGACTCTCCTAGCTCCCTCCACCTCTATTTAAAGGCCCCTCCTCGAAAATCTCGGATCCCCTTCTCAAAACCCTAAAAAATATCTCCTCCTCCGCCGCCGGACACGTTCGGATGGAGCGGACGTGTCCGCCCAGCGCTGCCGACCAATCCGCGCGCGCCACATGTCCTGGGCGACGCCCACTTCGCCGCCGACCGCGAGGGCCCGCCAG
Organism: Triticum dicoccoides; assembly: GCF_002162155.2. NCBI lineage: Eukaryota > Viridiplantae > Streptophyta > Magnoliopsida > Poales > Poaceae > Triticum > Triticum dicoccoides. The sequence goes on from NC_041386.1 coordinate 379,848,504, forward strand.
GCCCGAGGCCGGCCCCCGCGGCCCAT
>NC_041386.1:379849113-379898910 GCF_002162155.2 Triticum dicoccoides
TCCGCCCGTGCCAGCCGGATCCCGCGGCCACGCCTCTCGCCGGCACATCGTTCGACGTCACCGGAGCCGCACGCCGGTCGCCTCGTCTCGCCGGTGCACCGCCGCACCACCGCCCAACGTCGCCGGTGCCGCCGCCTTCATCCGCCGCCACCACGCTCGCCTCCGGTCGCTGGTGCCAATCGCCGCCTCGCCGGCGTTGTTCACCGGCGTCCTCCCCACCCTCTTCTCCGGCGAAGACCCGGCCCGCCTCGATCTGCGTGCATTCGGATTAAACCCTAGATCTGAGATCTGTGAGAGGTTGATTTTTCCCTAAGTCCTGAGATTTCAGATCCATGTGCCCATCTTCATCGCATCGTAACTTTGCATCCATAGCTCCGATTCTTGCATATAGCATATCAAAATGTTCGTCTCAGAGTGTACAACATTTCGTTCCATTGCCTATTTTTCATTTGAGTCCATCTTGATGCCCGAAATGCTCTTAGAAGAGGGCTACTTGAGATAATTGTCAGATCTGCTGCTCCATTTAGAGATTTGTTATTTTTGCCATGATTATTGTGTGCATGATATGCCCATGAGCTCTACATATGTTTTGTTAAGGGGTTTACCATCTTTCCAGAGGTGCAACCCATGTATTTTTGTGATGTGTGTGGTGACTAGCACAAGCTTGCAAAGTGAGGCACTTGGTAATGCTGATTTCAGGGACTTAGCATTTCCACTAAGTCCTTGGTCTGTTTATCTCATATGGTCACATGTTCATGTTGTTTCCTACGGATCTGTGCCTCTTTTGAGGATGATCAGTAAGGATGTTTTGTTAATCTTATAGTGCTCTATCCATCCATGTCTTTGTTTGCAATTATGGAGCACCCTAGCTTGAGTCAATCGAGCTCTACTTTTGCTATTTCGTGAATCTGGGCAGATTGTCTACTTGTTAGCGATTTTGCCGAGGATGTTGTAGTTGATCCGTGCATGCTATGCTATTGTTCTTGCCATGTCTAGCTTGCATTTTTTGTATTCTTTATGGGTGTATGCTTAGTTTGTCATGACTTGCTCTGTAGTGAGTGCATCGAGCTCGTAAACATGCCTACTTGATATCTGTTTCAGCATGCTCCAGTTTTCACTAAGTCTGAGAACTGATTATGTTTTTGCCATGTTCACATGCTTGGAATTGTATTTTCTGATCCCTTTTGGCTCAAGGTCACTAAGGGACTTTTGTTAAGCTCTTTGAGTAGCTCCATGCCATGATTTACTTTGCCATGTTCATGTCCTATAGCATGTAGTTTTTTTGCTCCGAAGAGTGCTATCTGATCTGAAATTCCAGACAAGTGTTAATTTCACCAAGTCTGAGATCTGTTTACCATATGCATTTTTGCCATGCTTGTTTGAACCTGTTAATGGATGAATTGGCCGTAGCTCAGTGCTAGACTTTTGTTAAGCATCTTGAATGCATCCCTGCCATGTATTTTTTTGTCATGTTTGGGTGCTGTAGCATGTTCATCTTGTTGCATTTAGATGGCTACTTGCTGTAAATCGCAGAACGTGGTCATATTTGAATTGCTTGCCATTTCCAAACCGTAACTCCGATTCCGGCATTTTTTATATCGTTTTCAAGCGATTTCATCTCATCTTTCCAGTGGCACACTTGGATTTCCAAGTTGAGGCCAGGTTCATGCATTCCTTGTCACATCTTGCATATCCATCCTTCATCGCATCCCGCGTAGCATATCATCCTTGCATCATATTGTTTGAGCTTTGCACGTGGTTGATTGTGCTTCGTTTGCTTGTTTGTCTTGTTTGGGTAGATCCGGGAGACGATTTCACTGATGAGGAGCCCATTGAGTTTGCTTTCGAGGATCCAGTCAACTCTGACAACTTTGCAGGCAAGATGATCATACCCTTGAAATCACTACTATCTTTGCTTTGCTAGATGCTCGCTCTTTTGCTATGCCAATGCTACGATGCCTACCACTAGCTTTCAAGCCTCCCAAATTGCCATGAAGAACCGAGATACCGAGTCTGATCGGAACGTCTCAGGAGGAGGTCTATTCCTTCGTTGACCGTGAGAGCTTGTCATGGGCTAAGTTGGGACTCCCCTGCAGAGATTTGAACTTTCGAAAGCCGTGCCCGTGGTTATGGGCAGATGGGAATTTGTTAATGTCCGGTTGTAGATAACTTGAATCTTAACTTAATTTAAATGAATCAACAGTGTGAGTTACCGAGATGGTCTCTTCCCGGCGGAGTCTGGGAAGTGAACACGGTGTTGGAGTAATGCTTGCGCAGGTTGTCCTCTAGTTATTCGTTCGTGCTTTGCCTCCTCTTCTCGCTCTCTTATGCGAACAGGATAGCCACCATATATGCTAGTCGCTTGCTGCAGCTCCACATATTTACCTTGCCTTACCTATAAGCTTAAATAGTCTTGATCGCGAGGGTGCGAGATTGCTGAGTCCCTGTGGCTCACAGATTTCTATTAAACCAGATGCAGGGCCTGATGATTCTGCTCCAGGTGACGCGCTCGAGCTCAAGTGGGAGTTCGACGAGGACTCTCAATGATACTATGTGTCTTTCCCTGATGATCAGTAGTGGTGCCCAGTTGGGGGTGATCGGGACCGTGTTGCATGTTGGGTTATCTTTTATTTTGGCGTCGTAGTCGGGCCATGAGTGTTTGAATGATGTAATGTTATGTATGTACTTGATTGACGTGGCGAGTGTAAGCCAACTATGTTATCTCCCCTTTTATTATCTATATTACATGGGATGTTGTGAAGATTGCCTAACTTGCGACATATGCCTTCAATGCGATTATGCATCTAAGTCGTGCCTCGACACGTGGGAGATATAGTCGCATCGAGGGTGTTACACGGGATCAATTGCTTGCTTAAGAACAACGACGAGATGAAAACTCCTTTCACCGTGAGAATAGGAGGAAAGTTGGATTATCGATAGACACCACAATTAGCAGAGATAACACGAACGAAGAAATTATGATTGGTCGGTTCAACTCATGGATGAAGAGAAGACGATGGTTTTGCAATATATCATTCTTGACAACTTGTGAATCATGAAGCATGAAGGGAAATTGTCAAGAGTGACATAACACCACCTCAAAAGATAAGGTAGAAAGAATTGCACTTGGGAATGCAAGATGAAGAAAGCTTGAACTCCTCAAAACAATACATGTGTGAGCACCCTGTTTAATTTTAGTATAGCTTGGCGGAGCATAACTTAGAGAGAAATCTTGAAGAACAAATGGCAAATTAAAAGAATCCTTGACGAACCACCATGTAGAGCCTCCATGAAGAACTCTGTTAATAAAAGGATGATAAAAAGAAAGAGAAGTTGAAAAAACAAGGTGAAGCCTTGCAATGATTTAGATGGAGCTTCATGGTGATATAATTGAGAGAGCTTGGAACTCCAGGAAAAGTATGAAGCACTTGAACCGAGAATTTACTCCTCATTAACAAACTCTGGAAGAATGAATCAATCACTTGGATGAAGCAAGAATAAGAATTATCTTATGCGCATCCTTCACCAATTTAAACTGATGACAAGTGCTACCTCTTGAGCACTGCGTTGGTTTTCCCCGAAGAGGAAGGGATGATGCACCAAATTAGCGTAAGTATTTCCCTCAGCTTTTGAGAACCAAGGTATCAATACAGTAGGAGGCTACGCGCGAGTCCCTTGTACCTGCACAAAACAAATAAATCCTCGCAACCAACGCGAATAGGGGTTGTCAATCCCTGCACGGCCACTTACGAGAGTGAGATCTGATAGATATGATAAGATAGTATTTTTGGTATTTTTGTGATAAAGATGCAAAGTAAAATAAAGGCAAAGTAAAAAAGCAAAGGAAATAACTAAGTTATAGGAGATTAATATGACAAAGATAGACCCGGGGGCCATAGGTTTCACTAGTGGCTTCTCTCGAGAGCAAAAGTATTCTATGGTGGGTGAACAAATTACTGCTGAGCAATTGAAAGAATTGAGCATAGTTATGAGAATATCTAGGTATGATCATGTATATAGGCATCATGTCTGAGACAAGTAGACCGACTCCTGCTTGCATCTACTACTATTACTCCACTCATCGACCGCTATCCAGCATGCATCTAGAGTATTAAGTTAAAAGCAGAGTAACGCCTTAAGCAAGATGACATGATGTAGAGGGATAGACTCATGAAATATGATGAAAATCCCATCTTGTTATCCTCGATGGCAACAATACAATACGTGCCTTGCTTCCCCTACTGTTACTGGGAAAGGACACCGCAAGATTGAACCCAAAGCTAAGCATTTCTCTCATTGCAAGAAAGATCAATCTAGTAGGCCAAACCAAACTGATAATTCAAAGAGACTTGCAAAGATAACCAATCATACATAAAAGAATTCAGATAAGATTCAAATATTATTCATAGATAGACTTGATCATAAACCCACAATTCATCGGTCTCAACAAACACACCGCAAAAAGAAGATTACATCGAATAGTTCTCCACAAGAGAGGGGGAGAACATTGTATTGAGATCCAAAAATAGAGAAGAAGCCATCTAGCTACTAACTATGGACCCGAAGGTCTGAGGTAAACTACTCACACTTCATCGGAGAGGCTATGGTGTTGATGTAGAAGCCCTTCATGATCGATGCCCCCTCCAGCGGAAATCCGGAACAGGCCCCAAGATGGGATCTCGTGGATACAGAAAGTTGCGGCGGTGGAATTAGGTTTTTGGCTCCGTATCTGATCATTTGGGGGTACGTAGGTATATATAGGAGGAAGGAGTACGTCAGTGGAGCAACAGGGGGCCCACAAGGGTGGAGGGCGCGCCTGGGAGGGGGGGTAGGCGCACCCCCTACCTCGTGGCCTCCTCTTTTGTGTCTTGACATAGGGTCCAAGTCTCCCGGGTCTTGTTTGTTGAGAAAATCATGTTCCCGAAAGTTTCATTCCATTTGGACTCCGTTTGATATTCCTTTTCTTCGAAACCCTAAAACAGGCAAAAAACAGCAATTCTGGGTTGGGCCACCGGTTAATAGGTTAGTCCCAAAAATAATATAAAAGTGGATAATAAAGCCCAATAATGTCCAAAACGGTAGATAATATAGCATGGAGCAATCAAAAATTATAGATACGTTGGAGACGTATCAAGCATCCCCAAGCTTAATTCCTGCTCATCCTCGAGTAGGTAAATGATAAAAACAGAATTTTTGATGCGGAGTGCTACTTGGCATAATTTTAATGTAATTCTTCTTAATTGTGGTATAAATATTCAGATTTGAAAGATTCAAGACAGAAGTTCATATTGACATAAAAATAATAATACTTCAAGCATACTAACAAAGCAATTATGTCTTCTCAAAATAACATGGCCAAAGAAAGTTATCCCTACAAAATCATATAGTCTGGCTATGCTCCATCTTCACCACATAAAATATTTAAATCATGCACAACCCCGATGACAAGCCAAGCAATTGTTTCATACTTTTGACATTCTCTAACTTTTTCAATCTTCACGCAATACATGAGCGTGAGCCATGGACATAGCACTTGTAGGTGGAATAGAACGGTAGTTGTGGAGAAGACAAAAAGGGAGAAGATAGTCTCACATCAACTAGGCGTATCAACGGGCTATGAAGATGCCCATCAATAGATATCAATGTGAGTGAGTAGGGATTGCCATGCAACGGATGCACTAGAGCTATAGGTATATGAAAGCTCAAAAAGAAACTAAGTGGGTGTGCATCCAACTTGCTTGCTCATTGAAAGTGCTAGTGATCGACTAGAGGGGGTGAATAGGCGATTTTTATGAAAGTCTTCAAAACATGTAAGTTTCGAAGACAAACGATAGAAATAAACCTATTACCATGCAGGGGAAGGTAGACTACACTAGGCAAACCATAGTCAAGTATTCAATGAAGTGAAAGCACAATGACTAATAGCAGCTAGGCAGTAAGGATCAGGTAGGAAGATATTGTGAAGCCAATCAGAACAAGTAATCACTCAGTGAAGCCAAATGGTGTTGCAATCGTACAATGACTTCACAAGGACCAACAGTAAGTAAAGGGAAGGGAAGGACGAAACCAGTGACTCGTTGAAGACAATGATTTGTTGGACCAGTTCCAGTTGCTGTGACAACTGTACGTCTGGTTAGGGAGGCTGAGATTCAACTCAGAAGACCTCGTCTTCACCTTATTCCCCTTGAGCTAAGGACACCCAGTCCTCGCCCAATCACTTTGGTAAGTCTTCAAGGTAGACTTCCAAACCTTCACAGACTTCGTTCACCGGCGATCCACAATGACTCTTGGATGCTCAGAACGCGACGCCTAACCAGCTGGAGGATTCACAGTCCTCAAGTGTAATAAGTCTTCAGATCACACGGATAATAAGACTTAAGTGATGCCTAACTCTCTTTGGCTCTGGGTGTTTAGGGCTTTATCCTCGCAAGGAATTCTCTCTCAAAGGCTTCAAGGTGGGTTGCTCTCAAACGACAAAAGCCGTACTCTAACTCTGAGCAGCCAACCATTTATGGTTGTAGGGGGTGGGCTATTTATAGCCACTAGGCAACCCAACCTGATTTGTCCGAAATGACCCTGGGTCACTAAGGAACTGACACGTGTTTCAACGGTCAGATTTCAAACACACACGGCAACTTTACTTGGGCTACAAGCAAAGCTGACTTATCCAACTCTGGACAAGATTTGTTCTCATAGTCTTCACTCGAAGATATAGGATTTTGGTTAAGCATCACTTCAGTCATTCTGACTGGTTCTCTTGGACCCCACTTAACAATACGGTGGTTCCTATGACTCAACAAAGAAAAACACAGAACGACGAAACTGCTAAGTCTTCGCGCTCCATAGTCTTCACGCAATGTCTTCTCTTGTCATAGTCTTCAATGTGAATGTCTTCACATACCACCTTTGACTTCAATGTCTTCATACATTTTTAGGGGTCATCTCTGGTAGGAAAACTGAATCAATGAGGGACTTCTACCTGTGTTATCCTGCAATTCTCACAAACACATTAGTCCCTCAACTAGGTTTGTCGTCAATACTCCAAAACCAACTAGGGGTGGCACTAGATGCACTTACAATCTCCCCCTTTTTGGTGATTGATGACAAACTAGTTGAAGTTTTCAACGGGGAATATAATATATGAAATTGTAAAGGATAGGGAATTGTCTTCATAAGTTGCAAGGGCTCCCCCTGAAGATGTGCATATAAGTAATTTTCTTTCGGAATGCAAATGCACATGGCAGGTTGTACTTGTGGAGATCCTCTTCAACTTATGATGACAATTCATCATGCATGAAAAGTATGTGAAGATAATGATATGCATAATGAAAAATGGACGTCTGCAGAATGATCTAAGTGCGGAATTTTATCGTCTCACATGCGGAATTTATCATCGCATCACAGAATTGCAAATAAGTAGCAGACGACCATCGAGTTTAAGTGTTACAACTCAAAGAACCAAATGTATCAAAACGAGAGTTGTAAACACTAGGAAAAACATAAAGTAACCGCCCATATGGACCCGCTTGAAGACTATCAAACTCATATGCTTCTCCCCCTTTTGTCAGTAAGGACCAAAAAGGTTTGAAGACATAGAGCATCCACTCGTTCCCATGAGGAGTAGGTGAAGCAGCAAGGTCGTCAATGTTGTTCGGCGGTGCAGACGAACTCGGAGCAGTGTCGATGCATGCAGAAGTAGGGGCGGTGAAGTGGCATCGTCTTCGTCCTCGATCACTCTGGCATTCACAGTTGCCACGGAGGAAGAGAACTTAGAGTCTTCAAGAGACGGAGTTCGTCGCAGCACAATCCTTCTTGGAGGTGTAGAGTCAAACTTGAAACGTTCAGAGAAGCCATCCTCTTGAAGATCATCTTCAGAACACATAAGCGTCAGCCCTTTCCATGTACGCCGACAGACTTCATGGGCAACAAAGGATTCTTGGTGGCAAGATTGCGAATGCGGTTGACATCCACCAAGAGGCTTTGCATTTGGCGCTTCAGCCAGTCATGATGCCTATCTTGTTTCTGATGAAGGGCAACCAGAAGCTCTCGGTCATTGAGAACACGAGATCGCTTCTTGGGCCGTTGGGCAATAGTGCTTTCAGTGTCTTTAGTGAGGGCACGATGAGGTGCACGTGTAGTACCAGCCAGAGGATAAACACGAGTGACTGCTTCAACTCCTTCAATGTTTTGAGAGAAACTTTGATGCTCAGCATTCTGAAGACTAAGAGGCTCCTTGGCAGGCTCTGGATAGATGGCTTCAACGGACATAACGTCAGGCAGAAAGATCCGATGATTGCGAGCAAAGGGCTGATATGAGACAGCTGAGTGTAGTTTGATCAGCCGCATTATCCATGGAGCGTAAAACTTCAAGCCAAAAAGATCAGATCCTGATGCAGCAAGTTGGGGGATGAAGAAGTCTTGTGCATTGAAGCATTTGCCATGAAGAATATAAAAGACCAAAGTCTTCATTGCACCTTCCAGCTTTGCATGTGGAGAATGTCCTTTGATGGGCCAGAGAGTTCGCCTTATAATGTGATAGATAGTGCGTGGCAAATACTCAAGGTCTTCAACAAAGAACTCCTTAGGATATGCAGCATCTGGAGGCAAAGGCTTCATCATGCTAAGCATCTAACTCATGTTTGGTTCAGGTTTCTGGAAGATGCTCTCCATAGCTGCACTGTGAAGCTGACAACCAGGTTCATATAGATCTCCAGGAGTGGGCAGACCAGTGAGCTCAATGATGTCAAAGGCTTTGGCTTCGTGATGAACATTGCCGGTCATCCACTCAAGGACCCAAGTCTTTGGATCTCTGTTGTAGCCACGAATGTGAAGAGTGGCATAGAATTGGAGCAGCAATTCTTCGTTCCAGTGCTCTTGGTCGGTGACGAACGGCAACAATCCAGACTCTTTGAAGCAATCCAGAGCTTCTTCCAAGCAAGGCAGACAAGTTATGGCTTCAGTGTCAAGACGCATATCAGGGAAAATGCGACCTTGATTGTACAGAATGCATGAGTAATAACTTCGCTATGGATAGCTCCAGAACCGATCAGAAGATATTCTTTCCCTTGAGTAGGGGTTCTTGGCGCTATTGAAAAAGGTGTTGTCTGCTTTGAAGCCGTTGACATTAAAGGATCCGGTTGATGATGCAGGACCTAGAAACCTGGGCAACCTTGGCATTGGCTTCTGTACCTGAGGCCTGTGCTCGTCATGATAGTCAAACTGAGGACCAGCAGCAGGCGCAGGAATAGGAGTAGTAGCATCATTGGCTTCACTGACTTCTGGCATATTTGTTGGTGCAGGCTCCACATTTGCTTCAGCCATGACTACGTCATTGGCTTCATTTGTGTTGGTAGTGGCAGCCTCAAGATTCTCAACCTCCACTTGAGGAGCTGGAGGGTCGGGCACAGACACGTTCTCCTCGAGAACAGCTTCTTATGTAATGGGGGGAGTAGGGACACGTTCTTCTTCTTGTGTGTTGTGGCTGATGCAGCCGGAATGTCTTCAGCAGCTTTAGCCTCAGACTCGGAGACATTCACAGTAGGAGTTGCATCGGGAAACACTTGACATGCAACAGATTGGTGGGGCACTTCTCCTTCTGGAACGCTCGAAAGAGGGACTTGAGACCTTGGTCCTTTGCGAAGCCTGCGTAACGCTGGCGACGCCTCTGGAGACGGAGTTGGCTGGGCCTTAAAGTCATCTTCTTCCTCTTGCCGGGGTGGTGTGACTTGTTGTTGTGGGTGATCAGCCCATGATGCATCCTGAGTAATTGGCGTCAGAGGACGACCAATGCTGATGAGTTTGTTGTGCGTAAGCACAGGTGATGATACTTGTTGGTGCTCGATCAAAGGAAGAACTACATCATCTTCAACATTGTCATGGTGACCAATGTCTTCAGCAGCGGTGGGTCAGCTGCTGGAATGTCTTCAGCTTCATGAGCCTCTGTGGAAGCAGGCTCATGGACAGTCAGTTGGCGCTCTTGATGTTCAGCGGCAGGGCGAACCATGGAGATAGGTTCAACAACTAAGGGCTCTATGGGAGCAGCCCGATCCTTCTTGGTCTTGCGCTTCTTCTTGGAGGGAGCAGCAGCAGAGGCTTTAGGATGTTTCCTCTTTCTCGCTTCAGCCTCAGCAGTCCTCGTCTTCTTCAGTTCTGAAGCGGTTGACCTGACCTTTGGCTTCGAGCTAGTCATGCTGGCTGGGAAAACAATGGGATGTGCTTCCTGCCTTGGTGCTTCGGGTTCGGCCACAGCTGGCTTCTTCTTCTTCTTGGAAGCCATCCTGGGATCGATGCCAGGACGACCAAGGGCCTTGCGCTTCTCAGCCTCATTGTAGGCTTGCACACTCTTGTCAGCTAGGCTCTTCATGCACTCACGAGAACCTTGAGCTTCTTCACACTTCTTGAGAAAGGATTCTTTGAGCTCGTGCAGCATGATCTTGAAATTTTTGACCTCTTGCACGCTGAGCTTGGCCATGTGCTTCTTGAACTGAGCTTTCTCAAAGTCGATCTTTTGCTTCAGTTCAACGATGCGCTGAGCTAGAGCTAGCTCTGAAGCAATGGCGCCATGGAAGGCGACATTGAGGCCAATTGGAAGTTGCAGATCTTCAAAGCTGAGGTTGGGCGTGTCAACCACTCATCAATGAAGTTGTGGATGATTGCCACGTCAAAGAGAGGCAAATCATTGAAGATTTCTGCTTCTTCTTTGCTCTTGATCAGTTGCTCAAGAGCGTCATCTGCAAGATCCTCATCGCTGGACAGATCAATAGCGTCGTTGCGCAGAATAGCAGCAGCAGTCAGTTCTTAGCTGGTGTGTTGCAAAGGCATCTCGACTCTCGAGGGCTTGGAGATGCGTGACAAATCTTTAGACTGCACACTGTCTTCAGGAGGTGCAGTAGCCAGTGGCTTCGCTCGTGAGATTTTTGGTGCCGAGGCAGGCTTTGAAGCTTTAGGATGCTTCAGTTTCTTTGGCTTCGGCGGTGCAGGCGCTTCATCAGATTCAGTGTCATCTACAGGCTCATCCAAGGCTGTCCCTTGAACCATGATATGAGTAATGAGACCGTCCAGGTTGTAGAAGGGCCCAACAAGATTGGGTTCAGCTTCGCGGGTGCCATCGGCACGGGGAGCAGAGGGACCAGGGTTGAAGTCTAGTCCCAATGACTTCTTGTTCTGCTTCGCCGAATTCTGGGCAAACTGGAAGTTGCGCTTGAACAGATTGTCATCACGACACCATAGCAATGACGATGGGTCAGCATCCGCAGGCTGTGGTCCACGGACCATGCAGGGATAGAAGCCTTGTTCAATGCCTTCATCTTTGGACCTGGGTTGAAGATTTCTGTATAGGATGTCTCCCCATGGTCGCTTGATGGCATTCTTCTCAGCATATTCCTTGGTCACAAACCTGTACTTGAACCACTGTTCTGCCCAATATCGTTGAATCCATTGGATTCGTGTCTTGCACTGATTGTAATCCTCTTCTGGATCTGTCTTGTATAGCTCTGAGAGGTCATCGGGCAGATCTCTTGATGTTTCACCTTGACGCTTTATGCCACCCTTTCTTACTGATTTCTCTGCAGCCATGAACTTTAAACTAAATGGCTTCAACACATTCAGAGGCTTCAAAGGCTTTCGCTTGTTGGACAAACAGGAACTGGCTTAGGGGGAATAAATATGATGTTGTAAGAATTCTGCAAATGAATGCAGACTATGAGAACCAAGGGATTCTCCCACGGACATGTACATGTGACAGCATTAAGGTGCGAGGGAAGGGGAAGAGGTCATATGCATTCTCAGAAGATTTTGAAGATAAATTAGTTTAGAAGACATTGACCTCATTGTGCGAAGACATTCACTCATAGATAAGGAGTTGGTTCCAGATTTGTACGAATCCACGGATCAGTATAAGTGAGGAATCTAACTACTTTGTGAAGCATAAGTGAATATACTAGGCATATTATGAGATGCAGTATGAAATAGATCCAACTTGTGTGAACAGAAACTGCTTGTGGTAGAAAGTGACGAATCTATAGGATCAAAGGGGCCGTAAAAAGGAAGTTTTATTTACCACACGAAGAACTGCTAGATGGAGTGGAAGAGAAGGCCGAGCAGTTCGGTCGTCCGTGCCCTAACTTGGCGATGGAGGACACCAACGGCAACGGCGGAGAAGACGATGTCCGCGGCCAGCGTGAAGACGGCGTCGGAGAGGTCGTGGCAGCTAAGCGCTTCATCGCCGGCGTCGTCGAGGGCTAGCGGTGGTGCTAGGGTTTGTGCGAGAGTGGAAGAAAGGGTAATGACTGTGGTGAGGCGTGTATTTGTAGGGACAGGGACGGCACAGTGTTATTACACAGGTGCCCCTGGCGATTCACATCTGAAGGACACGTGGCCATCATGCAACATATCGGAGGTTGTTCCACGTTCCCACGCACGCCTGGATTGTCGGGTGGTCGTTCCCACTTCTCCGGGTTTCAGGTGAAGGAATTAGCATTGAAAGCGGACTTAATGTTTGTCTTTGTATCTTCTGCTGACAAGGACGCGGAGAAGACATTCGACAGTTTCAAGAGAATGCATATGATTTGGAGAGATAGAGTTTGAGATAGAAAGCATAGAGAGGTTAGGGTCCGATCACATTCACTTAGGTCAAAAGATTCAACAAGAAGACATAGCTATAAGTGAATACTGTAGAGGATAGAACACTAGTATATGTATATATATATATGTGTGTGAGAAAGACAATCAAACCAACATAGTGAAGATAATCATGAAGACAAGTTGAGAATGAAGACAAACAAAATGTGAATACATAGCAAATGTAAAGCCATGGGTAAAACACTTCAGACAGAAGAATTTGGTGGTGGCGTTACCCACCGTATAGGAAGTATTAGACCCAGACACGGCGCACAGTTATCGTGGCGCTCCGAAGTCAAATTCCACATTAATGTATTCACACTTAGAATGTAAGTCTTTATTGATTGAAGACATACTTTACTTCGTGTGTTGCACATCTAAGTCATCAATATGCATAAGTGTTAGGATGTGTGCCTGATCACAGGACATTTGAGGATTCCAAGATATTTAGCTCACACCGTAACTTGCAAAATCTCTTCTCATCCAAGGGCTTGGTGAAGATATCTGCCAATTGCTCTTCAGTGTTGACGTGTATGATATCAGTATCTTCCTTCACAACATGATCTCTGAGAAAGTGATGACGAATTTCAATGTGCTTTGTCTTCGAGTGCTGAACTGGGTTGTTGGCAATCTTGATGGTGCTTTCGTTGTCGCAGTAGAGTGGCACTTGCTTTAGATGAATGCCATAGTCTTTGAGTGTTTGCTTCATCCACAGAAGCTGAGCGCAGCAAGATCCAGCAGTAATGTATTCAGATTCAGCAGTGGAGAGAGATACACAGTTCTGCTTCTTTGAAGATCAACATACAAGTGATCGTCCCAGAAAATGACATGTGCCTGATGTAGACATGCGATCCACCTTGTCACCAGCATAATCAGCATCCAAGAATCCAACCAGATCAAACTCTAAGCCCTTGGGATACCATAATCCTAATGTTGGGTGTGAGCCAAATATCGAAGAATTTGCTTCACAGCTAAGTGATGCGATTCCTTTGGTGCCGCTTGGAATCGAGCACACATGCAAACACTAAGCATAATATCTGGCCTAGATGCACATAGATAAAGTAAAGACCCAATCATGGAGCAGTATACCTTTTGATCGAACTCTTTACCATTGTCTTTGGGACCCAGATGATGTTTGGCTGGCATTGGAGTTGTGAAGCCTTTGCAGTCTTGCATCCCAAATTTCTTCAGGCAATCTTTGAGATACTTGTCTTGAGATATGAAGATGCCGTTGCGTTGCTGACGTATTTGAAGACCAAGGAAGAACTTCAGATCACCCATCATGGACATCTGATATTGCTCTTGCATCATATATCCAAACTCGTCGGTGTATTTTTGATTGGTGCAGCCGAAGATAATGTCATCCACATATATTTGGCACACAAACAGTTCACCATCATATGTCTTCGTGAAGAGAGTGGGATCGAGGGAATCGGGTTTGAAGCCTTTGCTCTTCAGGAAGTATTTGAGTGTGTCATACCAAGCCCGAGGGGCTTTTTTGAGGCCGTACAGTGCCTTGTTGAGCTTGTACACCATGTCAGGATGTTTTGGATCTTCAAATCCAGGCGGTTGTGCAACATACACTTCTTCTTCAATCTTGCCATTGAGAAAGGCGCTCTTCACATCCATTTGATACAGAATAATGTTATGATGGTTTGCATAGGCCAGCAGTATGCGTATGGCTTCAAGTCTAGCCACAGGAGCAAATGTTTCATCGAAGTCAATCCCTTCAACTTGAGTGTATCCTTGAGCAATGAGATGAGCTTTGTTTCTAACAACTTGACCATGCTCATCTTGCTTGTTGCGATATATCCATTTGGTGCCTATTATATTGTGCTTGCGAGGATCAGGGCGCTTAACTAGTTCCCATACATTATTCAGCTCAAACTGTTGAAGCTCTTCTTGCATAGCTTGAATCCATTCAGGTTCCAAGAAGGCTTCTTCAACTTTCTAGGGTTCAGATATTGAGACAAATGCGAAGTGCCCACAGAAATTTGCTAGCCGTGTTGCCCTTGAACAAGTGAGTGGACCTGGTGCATTGATGCTATCAATTATTCTCTTAATCTGTACTTCATTTGCAACACGAGGATGGACAGGACGAAGATTTTGCTCTTGCTGATCATTGTCATCGTTAGAGGGATTATCTTCAGGCTGAGCATTGTCTTCAGGTTGATCAGGTGCGGAGATGATAAGTTCCTCTTCAGGCTGAGCTTCAGACGGTATGATTTCTCCAGTTCCCATAAGTTTGATTGATTCACTGGATGGAACTTCATCTAGCACATTTGGCAGGTGCTCTCTTTGTGAGCCGTTCGTCTCATCAAACCGCACATCCACTGTTTCAACCACTTTATAGTGAAAAAGGTTGAAGACTCTGTAGGAGTGCGAATCTTTCCATATCCAAGCATAAAACCCTCATGTGCTTTTGGTGCAAATTTTGAAGTGTGATGTGGATCCTTGATCCAGCACCTAGCGCCAAATACTCTGAAGTAACTGACGTTTGGCTTCTTGCCAGTAAGGAGCTCATAGGATGTCTTGTTCAGAAGCTTGTGAAGATAAACACAGTTGATGATATGGCATGCAGTTTCAATGGCTTCAGGCCAGAACTTTCTTGGAGTCTTGTATCCATCAAGCATCGTCCGGGCCATCTCAATAAGTGTTATGTTCTTGCGTTCGACGACGCCATTCTACTGTGGCGTGTATGGAGTTGAGAATTCATGTGTGATGCCTAAGGTATCAAGATATGTATCTAGGCCAGTGTTCTTGAATTCAGTGTCATTGTCACTTCTGATGTGCTTTATCTTGGCGCCATAGTTGTTCATTGCTCGATTGGCGAAGCGTCTGAAGACATCCTGCACTTCAGTCTTGTAGAGGATTATATGCACCCAGGTATATCTTGAATAATCATCAACAATGACAAAGCCATAGAGACAAGCAGTAGTAGTAAGAGTTGAGTAATGAGTGGGACCGAAAAGATCCATGTGGAGCAGTTCGAAGGGTTGAGTCGTTGTGGCCCTCTTCATATTTCCGGCTTCACAGGCACCGCATAAGTGATCCTTCTTGAACTTGACGCCCTCGATTCCTATGACATGCTTCTTCCTTGCAAGGGTGTGGAGGTTCCTCATGCCAGCATGCCCTAGCCTTCGATGCCAGAGCCAGCATTCAGAAGCTTTTGCTAGAAGACACACTGCAAGTTGTGGTCCTGCTAAGAAATCTACCACGTACAAATCATCTTTCCGATACCCTTGAAACACTAGAGACTTGTCAGATTCCATTAGTACAAGGCAACGATATTTTCCAAACATCACAATCATGTTTAAATCGCAAAGCATTGAGACAGACATTAAGTTGAAACCAAGGGATTCAACAAGCATGACTTTATCCATGTGTTGATCCTTTGAGATTGCAACTCTACCTAGACCCAATACCTTGCTTTTACTAGTGTCAGCAAATGTGCTGTGACTTTTGTCAGATGGACATAAGGTTGAGTCCATGAGAAGGCTTCGCTTGCAAGTCATGTGATTGGTACACCCACTATCAATAATCCATTCTAAAGCTGCTGGTGTCGTACCCTACAGTGCAGTTAGGGGGATAGGCTTCACGAAGAGAATTGTGAAGCAAAAACATTTGACGAACCAGTGGATTATTAAAGCTTAGATCGAGATTAGGACTGATAGGGCAAGTAGCAAGCGATTCAGGAACAAAGTACATAATAAGACCATTTGGGCATTTGATCTTGCACCCTACAAGATGTTTAAGGTCCCCAGCAATAGCGTCAGACGATTTTGGTTTTCGGCTGGAGACCTTTCCCTGCAAAAGAGAGTTAAGCCTTCTTAGCCACCCACATCTTCAAGGGTGGCTTCAAAGCAATGAGTCTAAGTGCAGCATCTGAGAACTTTGGCTTTGGAGCCCTAGTAAAAAGTCTTGCAGGTGGACAATAGTACTCATAAGAATAAGCAGAATAGTTCTTGGTCTTATGAACATGGCGGTTTGATGAACCGCGCTCATGTTCATAGGCCTGAGTATGGCTTCCCTGCAAAACATTTGCATTAGTGCGACTCAGGTGAGTCCCCTGTCTGTATGAAGCCTTTGGACTGTATGAAGCCTATGGTCTGGGGTTTGTCTTCTTCACCTGTGGTGTCATGATGACATTCACAGGAAGATCCTCCAAACACCTTTTCGGCACCCAGATCTTCTTCATAGGCGGTCCATTCCTGCAGTTAGTACCCATATACCTGGCAAACACTTAACCATTCTAATTCTTAAACAGTTTATAGTTTGCATCAAAGGATTCATCAATAACAGTGGGATTAGCACAAGGGAAGCCAGATAGGGTCGATGGGTCCGCTGAAGGTTCCTTTGCAGCAACCCATGTGGTTTTGGGGTACTGCTCAGGTTTCCAGTAAGTGCCATCAGCATTCATTTTCCTTTCGAACCCAACACCCTCTTTCCTAGGGTTTCGGTTCAGGATCTGCCTTTTGAGGACATCACATAGTGTCTGATGCCCTTTGAGACTTTTGTACATCCCTGTTACAAGCAGTGTCTTCAACCTGGCATTCTCATCAGCAATAGCAGTGGTATCCTCAGCAGAGGGGTTAGTTACCACATCAACAGTTGAAGATATTGCAACAGTAGCAGCTGTAGAACATTCAGCAACAGAAGTAGCGTTATCACGCTCAATGCATTTAAGACATGGTGGTTCAAATCCTTCCTGAGCTGAACTTGGCGCGAAGTGACTCGTTTTCCTTTTGAAGATCTTCATGAGCCGCTCTCAATTTCTCAAGATCTTGCTTCCTTTGAAGATAATCATAGGAAAGTCTTTCATGAGTTGTTGAGAGCGTTTCATGACGACTTTCAAGTTCCTCATACTTAGCGTGAAGATTTTTTATGTCTTCAATTAAGGACTGAGATCGAGTCATTTCAGCGTCTAACAGATCATCGCTTTTGTCTAATAGTTTTCGAATGTGTTCCATAGTTTTCTGTTGTTCAGTCGCAATTTTAGCAAGTGTTTTGTAGCTGGGTTTGGAACCACAATCAGAGTCATCGTCACTAGATGTTTGATAGTGAGTAGTGCGTGTGTTTACCTTGGCACCGCGTGCCATGAAGCAGTAGGAAGGAGTGGAGTAGTCCTTGTCATTTGCATCGGTGTCGGTGATGAAGTCATCGTCTTCAGTGTTGAAGATGGACTTGGCAACGTATGCTGTAGCCAGACTCGCAACGCCAGAATCAGACTCCTTCTTAGACTCCACCTCCACCTCTTCAGAAGCAGACTCCTCCTCAAAATCCATTTCCTTGCCAACAAACGCACGTGCCTTGCCAGATGAGCTCTTATTGTGTGATGAAGACCTTGAGGAATACTTGGAAGAAGACTTTGAGTATTTCTTCTTCTTCCTATCATCAGAGTCATACTCCTTGCTCTTCTTCTTCTTGTTGTTCTCATTGTCCCACTATGGACACTCAGAGATGTAGTGGCTAGGTTTCTTGCACTTGTGACATGTTCTCTTCTTGTAGTCATGAGCAGAAGCTTCATCATTCCTTGAGCTTGATCGTGAAGACTTTCTGAAGCCTTTCTTCTTGGTGAATTTTTGGAACTTCTTCACAAGCATAGCAAGCTCCTTTCCAATGTCTTCAGGATCATCAGAACTGCTGTCGGATTCTTCTTCAGATGAGGAGACAACCTTTGCCTTCAAGGCACGAGTTCGCCTATAGTTGGGACCGTAGATGTCTCTTTTCTCAGAAAGCTGAAACTCGTGTGTGTTGAGCCTCTCAAGTATGTCAGACGGATCGAGTGTCTTGAAATCAGGACATTCTTGAATCATCAGGGCTAGGGTGTCAAATGAACTGTCAAGTGATCTCAGGAGCGTCTTGACGACTTCATGCTTGGTGATCTCAGTAGCGCCGAGGGCTTGAAGCTCATTTGTGATGTCAGTGAGTCGATCAAACGTGAGCTGGACATTCTCATTGTCATTTCTCTTGAAGCGGTTGAAGAGGTTGCGAAGGACACTGATTCTCTGATCTCTCTGGGTTGAGACGCCTTTGTTCACCTTGGAGAGCCAGTCCCATACTAGCTTAGATGTTTCCAAAGCACTCACGCGGCCATACTGTCCTTTGGTCAGATGACCACAGATGATATTCTTTGCAGTAGAGTCCAGTTGAACGAACTTATTGACATCAGCAGCAGTGACACCTTCTCCAGCCTTGGGAACACCGTTCTTGACGACATACCATAGGTCGACATCAATGGCTTCAAGATGCATGCGCATCTTATTCTTCCAGTAGGGATATTCAGTTCCATCAAAGACGGGGCACGCAGCGGAGACTTTAATTATCCCTGCAATCGACATAGCTAAAACTCCAGGTGGTTAAACCGAATCACACAGAACAAGGGAGTACCTTGCTCTGATACCAATTGAAAGTGCTAGTGATCGACTAGAGGGGGGTGAATGGGCGATTTTTATGGAAGTCTTCAAAACATGTAAGTTTCGAAGGCAAACGATAGAAATAAACCTATTACCATGCAGTGGAAGGTAGACTACACTAGGCAAACCATAGTCAAGTATTCAATGAAGTGAAAGCACAATGACTAATAGCAGCTAGGCAGTAAGGATCAGGTAGGAAGATATTGTGAAGCCAATCAGAACAAGTAATCACTCAGTGAAGCCAAATGGTGTTGCAATCGTACAACGACTTCACAAGGACCAACAGTAAGTAAAGGGAAGGGAAGGGCGAAACCAGTGACTCGTTGAAGACAATGATTTGTTGGACCAGTTCCAGTTGCTGTGACAACTGTACGTCTGGTTAGGGAGGCTGAGATTCAACTCAGAAGACCTCGTCTTCACCTTATTCCCCTTGAGTTAAGGACACCCAGTCCTCACCCAATCACTCTGGTAAGTCGTCAAGGTAGACTTCCAAGCCTTCACAGACTTTGTTCACCGGCGATCCACAATGACTCTTGGATGCTCAGAACGCGGCGCCTAACCGGCTGGAGGATTCACAGTCCTCAAGTGTAATAAGTCTTCAGATCACACAGACAAGAAGACTTAAGTGATGCCTAACACTCTTTGGCTCTGGGTGTTTAGGGTTTTATCCTCGCAAGGAATTCTCTCTCAAAGGCTTCGAGGTGGGTTGCTCTCAAACGACAAACCGTACTCTAACTCTGAGCATCCAACCATTTATGGTTGTAGGGGGTGGGCTATTTATAGCCACTAGGAAACCCGACCTGATTTGTCTGAAATGACCCTGGGTCACTAAGGAACTGACACGTGTTCCAACGGTCAGATTTCAAACACACATGACAACTTTACTTGGGCTACAAGCAAAGCTGACTTATCCAACTTTGGACAAGATTTGCTCTCATAGTCTTCACTCGAAGATATAGGATTTTGGTTAAGCATCACTTCAGTCATTTTGACTGGTTCTCTTGGACCCCACTTAACAGTACGGTGGTTCCTATGACTCAACAAAGAAAAACACAGAACGACGAAACTGCTAAGTCTTCGCGCTCCATAGTCTTCACGCAATGTCTTCTCTTGTCATAGTCTTTAATGTGAATGTCTTCACATACCACCTTTGACTTCAATGTCTTCATACATTTTTAGGGGTCATCTCTGGTAGGAAAACCGAATCAATGAGGGACTTCTACCTGTGTTATCCTGCAATTCTCACAAACACATTTGTCCCTCAACTAGCTTTGTCGTCAATACTCCAAAACCAACTAGGGGTGGCACTAGATGCACTTACACTCATGAAGACCTAGGGCAATTTGAGGAAGCCCATCGTTGGAATATACAAGCAAAGTTCTATAATGAAAAATTCCCACTAGTATATGAAAGTGATAACATGAGAGACTCTCTACTATGAATATCATGGTGCTACTTTGAAGCACAAGTGTGGTAAAAGGATAGTAATATTGTCCCTTCTCTCTTTTTCTCTCATTTTTTTGGGGCCTTTTCTTTCTTTTTTTATGGCCTCTTTTCTTTATCTTTTTATTTTATTTTTTGTCCGGAGTCTCATCCCAACCTATGGGGGAATCATAGTCTCCATCATCCTTTCCTCACTAGGACAATGCTCTAATAATAATGATCATCACACTTTTATTTTTCTTACAACTCAATAATTACAACTCGATACTTAGAACAAAATATGACTCTATATGAATGCCTCCGGCGGTGTACCGGGATATGCAATGAATCAAGAGTGACATGTATGAAAGAATTATGAATGGTGGCTTTGCCACAAATACGATGTCAACTACATGATCATGCTAAGCAATATGACAATGATGGAGTGTGTCATGTCAAACGGAACGGTGGAAAGTTGCATGGCAATATATCTCGGAATGGCTATGGAAATGCAATAATAGGTAGGTATGGTGGCTGTTTTGAGTAAGGTATATGTTGGGTGTATGATACCGGCGAAAGGTGCGCGGTATTAGAGAGGCTAGCAAAGGTGGAAGGGTGAGAGTAGTGCGTATAATCCATGGACTCAACATTAGTCATAAAGAACTCATATACTTATTGCAAAGATCTACAAGTTATCAAAGCAAAGTATTACGCGCATGCTCCTAGGGGGGTAGATTGGTAGGAAAATACCATCGCTCATCCCCGACCGCCACTCATAAGGAAGACAATCAAAAAATAAATCATGCTCCGACTTCATCACATAACGGTTCACCATACGTGCATGCTACGGGAATCACAAACTTTAACACAAGTATTTCTCAAATTCACAACTACTCAACTAGCATAACTTTAATATCACCATATTTATATCTCAAAACAATTATCAAGTATCAAACTTCTCATAGTATTCAACACACTCATAAGAAAGTTTTATTATTAATCTTGTATATCAAGCATATTAAGACTTTAAGAAAATTACCATGCTATTTAAGACTCTCAAAATAATCTAAGTGAAGCATGAGAGATAAATAGTTTCTATAAAACAAATCCACCACCGTGCTCTAAAAGATATAAGTGAAGTACTAGAGCAAAACTATGTAACTCAAAAGATATAAGCGAAGCACATAGAGTATTCTAACAAATTCCAAATCATGTATGGCTCTTTCAAAAGGTGTGTACAGCAAGGATGATTGTGGTAAACTAACAAATAAAGACTCAAATCATACAAGACGCTCCAAGCAAAACACATATCATGTGGTGAATAAAAATATAGCTCCAAGTAAAGTTACCGATAGAAGTAGACGAAAGAGGGGATGCCTTCCGGGGCATCCCCAAGCTTTGGCTTTTAGGTGTCCTTAGATTATCTTGGGGTTTCCATGGGCACCCCCAACCTTAGGCTCTTGCCACTCCTTGTTCCATAATCCATCAAATCTTTACCCAAAACATGAAAACTTCACAACACAAAACTTAAAGTAGAAAATCTCGTGAGCTCCGTTAGCGAAAGAAAATAAAAGACGACTTCAAGGTACTGTAATGAACTCATTATTTATTTATATTAGTGTTATACCTACTTTATTCCAACTTCTCTATGGTTTATAAACTATTTTACTAGCCATAGATTCATCAAAATAAGCAAACAACACACGAAAAACAGAATCTGTCAAAAACAGAACAGTCTGTAGTAATCTGTAGCTAGCGCAAGATATGGAACCCTAAAAATTCTAAAATAAATTTCTGGACGTGATTAATTTATCTATTAATTATCTTAAAAAATAATTAACTAAATATCACTCTCCAAATAAAAATGGCAGTAGTTCTTGTGAGCGCTAAAGTTTCTGTTCTTTACAGCAAGTGTAACATGACTTTCCCCAAGTCTTCCCAACGGTTCTACTTTGCACAAACACTAATTAAACACAAAAACACAACCAAAACAGAGGCAAGATAAATTATTTATTACTAAACAGGAGCAAAAATCAAGGAATAAAAGTAAAATTGGGTTGCCTCCCAACAAGCGCTATCGTTTAACGCCCCTAGCTAGGCATAACAAGCATGGATAGATCTAGGTATTGCCATAATAGTAAGATAGATTATTAAAACTCATTCCATATTCTCTATGTTCGGCAGCAAGTTTTCTTTGAGTCAAGCAAAAGTAATCAAAAGGTCTAAATTTAATGGGACAAAAGTCCCCAAGATCAACCTTGGGAGGTATAGGTTCCTCCTTTGGTCCTTCATATTGCACAACCAATTCATCATTATAAGCATTCTTTTGACAGAACTTTGTGAGCCTATATTCAAGAGAATATCCTAGTTCATTATTTTGAATAGCCAAATCATCCTTAAGTTCAGAAATTCTATCAACTAGAACATCGGTAGGAACCCTTTTTCTAAGATTTTCATTGAAAGCAACATAGTCTAGAGATTGAAAACACATTATTTCTTCTTGATCAAAGAGGATAGCCTCTATGGGAGGACGGCAAGCGTCCACCCTATAATGTGCAAAGATTTATTTGGCCTCTTTTATTATGAATCTAAACTCATGAGCCAAAAAGATAGTAGCAGCACGCTTAACAGAAGAATGCTCAATATTAGAAAATTCCAGGAAAATCCTTTGTATGCAAGGATGCATGTGCATGAATTGTCTTTCAAGTTCAACAACAAGCATGGCAATAGCGTCTGCAAGACTACTAGTTCTATGAAGGATAGAACTACCCATAGAAGTTAAAGCACCGACACAAGTAAAGAAATCTTGAATAACTCCTTTTCCAATAATATTACCACTACCAACACAGAATTTTTTCGTATGTAAGATGGTGGGTTCTTTAGCAGGTGCATCAGAATTTTTCATGATATTATTATCGACAGTAGTTTCCCCAATTTCAGACATAGAGGCAGAAGGTAAAGGACTAGCCATAACGACAAGCAAACAAACTAACACACAAGCAAACAAAAAGCAAGCCGGCAAAAAGAGGCAAATAGAGAAAGAGAGGGAGGATAGAGAGAGAGAGAGGGCGAATAAACGGCAAGGGTGAAGTGGGGGAGAGGAAAACGAGAGGCAAATGGCAAATAATGTAATGCAGGAGATAAGGGTATGTGATGGGTACGTGGTATGTTGACATTTGCGTGGACCTCCCCGGCAACGGCGCCAAAAATCCTTCTTGCTACCTCTTGAGCACTGCGTTGGTTTTCCCGAAGAGGAAGGGATGATGCAGCAAAGTAGCGTAAGTATTTCCCTCAGTTTTTGAGAACCAAGGTATCAATCCAGTAGGAGGCTACGCGCGAGTCCCTCGTACCTGCACAAAACAAATAAATCCTCGCAACCAACGCGAATAGGGGTTGTCAATCCCTACACGGCCACTTATGAGAGTGAGATCTGATAGATATGATAAGATAGGATTTTTGGTATTTTTGTGATAAAGATGCAAAGTAAAATAAAGGCAAAGTAAAAACCAAAGGAAATAACTAAGTAGTAGGAGATTAATATGATAAAGATAGACCCGGGGGCCATAGGTTTCACTAGTGTCTTCTCTCGAGAGCATAAGTATTCTATGGTGGGTGAACAAATTACTGTTGAGCAATTGACAGAATTGAGCATAGTTATGAGAATATCTAGGTATGATCATGTATATAGGCCTCACGTCCGAGACAAGTAGACCGACTCCTGCCTGCATCTACTACTATTACTCCACTCATCGACCGCTATCCAGCATGCATCTGGAGTATTAAGTTCATGAAAATAGAGTAACGCCTTAAGCAAGATGACATGATGTAGAGGGATAGACTCATGCAATATGATGAAAACCCCATCTTGTTATCCTCGATGGCAACAATACAATACGTGCCTTGCTGCCCCTACTGTCACTGGGAAAGGACCCCGCAAGATTGAACCCAAAGCTAAGCACTTCTCCCATTGCAAGAAAGATCAATCTAGTAGGCCAAACCAAACTGATAATTCGAAGAGACTTGCAAACATAACCAATCATACATAAAATAATTCAGAGAAGATTCAAATATTATTCATAGATAGACTTGATCATAAACCCACAATTCATCGATCTCAACAAACACACCGCAAAAAGAAGATTACATCGAATAGTTCTCCACAAGAGAGGGGGAGAACATTGTATTGAGATCCAAAAAGAGAGAAGAAGCCATCTAGCTACTAACTATGGACCCAAAGGTCTGAGGTAAACTACTCACACTTCATCGGAGAGGCTATGGTGTTGATGTAGAAGCCCTCCGTGATTGATGCCCCCTCCGGTGGAGCTCCGGAATAGGCCCCAAGATGGGATCTCGTGGATACAGAAAGTTGTGGCGGTGGAATTAGGTTTTCGGCTCTGTATCTGATCGTTTGGGGGTACGTAGGTATATATAGGAGGAAGGAGTACGTCGGTGGAGCAACAGGGGGGCCACGAGGGTGGAGGGCACGCTTGGGGGGTAGGCGTGCCCCCCTACCTCGTGGCCTCCTCTTTTGTGTCTTGACATAGGGTCCAAGTCTCCCGGGTCTTGTTTGTTCAGAAAATCACGTTCCCGAAGGTTTCATTCCGTTTGGACTCCATTTGATATTCCTTTTCTTCGAAACCCCAAAACAGGCAAAAAACAGCAATTCTGGGCTAGGCATCCGGTTAATAGGTTAGTCCCAAAAATAATATAAAAGTGGATAATAAAGCCCAATATGTCCAAAACAGTAGATACTATAGCATGGAGCAATCAAAAATTATAGATACGTTGGAGACGTATCAACAAGCAACGGATTTGGCATACTACTTGTTCTCGTTGAGAAGGATTTAGAAAGATATGGCGCAAACTTGAGAAAAGACTTCAACGATCCGCCGGTAGGGTTGGAAAGAACGAGTGAATTGATATGATAATGTATGAAGAGGAATCTTGAACAAACCGCCGTAATAATTAAAACCCATCAAAGAAAAGATAGCGAAACACCGAGAAGAATTAGCAAATGAACGAAGATGCTTGAGAGAATTTAGATACATGTGAACGAAGAGATCCCGAGCTGACTAGAGAATACTTGAATGATGCACCGGTAAGATTTGGAGAACAAGAGCTGGAAGCTGGAATGAATAATTCTGATATGATGGGCTCCGGAGAATCAAACTGAAAAGACTCCTGAATTGCTCCGAATGGGTGAAAAGAATTCTCACAATCGAAAACAATTATGAGAGGATGGCAACAAGCTTAAACTACGCATCTTCAAGAGAACGGAGCAAGATTTGAAGGAAAAACTCTTCTTCGGTCTTCAAAATCCAAGAATGGCGACGAGAAACACCACCAAGAATTGTTCAGACACTTCGGGAGAATCAAAAGCGAAGAGGTTGAGCCAATGATGAAAAGAATTTGAAAGATCTTGGAGAAATACATATGACTGATGATAATTTATTCTTACGTCAAACTTGGAGAATAATTTGAGAGTAACTCTGGGAAAATTAGAAGAGTCAGGTAAGATCGTGGGAAAAGACCTGTGGGTTAGGGCCCACTCAAAAGATACACCATTGAACGATTTAAAAGAGAGACTGTGTTGGTTGAATTAAATGGCTCAAAAGAGATAACAACCTCGAGATAGCTTGAACAGATTAGGAATGAAAACACAAATCTCTTGAGATATCTTCAGTACTCCAGAACAAATGAATGGCGAGAAGTGGATGATTAAGAGGTGCACCAGCATGAGAAAGCATTTGGAACGAGGAAAGGGATATGATCAACACCAAAAGCTTGAATTAAATCCACTAGAGAAGAAGAGAATGAAGAATGATGAACTTGAAGCTTCCTTAGTATCTTCCTGAGAATCACCAGATAAGAACATTGACGGAAAAGAATGGAGAGACTTCCCATCAATAAAAGGATACTTGAATAAGAAATCTGAGTCCTTGAAGAAAAAGGGTGGGAGGGCGGGAAAAACAAAGACAACTTGGGACGGATGTAACAAACACCATTGCGAAGAACTAGAATTTATCTAGCAAATATTGACAAGATAGGATTAACTTTGAGAGAAGCACACCGGTTGGTAATAGAATTGTCGAGACAATCTCGAGGAAGGAGGATTAGTATTCCCATAGAAATATGAGAACACCGCTTAGGAAAGGTATGGAATCAACACTTGACATTGAAACAACTCGAATACCACAACTCAAAACAAAACAAAGGATTTGACTTGCAGAATAAGCCAGAACAAACATATGATAGATCCCATATCGTATTGTGTGTCTGTTGGAAAGTTATCCTACATGATACAAGAATTCCCACCTATAACTCCCGAAACTTTCTGGTTATGCAATCTGGTGTTGGGGATACAGGGAGGCACAATATATATCACACAACTAACAAGCCCTACGCTCCAACTGTATCCATTCGTCAACACATAACCAAGAAAACCTCGGAAATCGTGTACCTCAACCTTCGAAAAGCATCTGTTATATGAGTTATGGCAATACTCCCGAACTCCCGCCCCAGTACTGGGTGGCGTCGAGGTTATCTCACCAACAACTGCATAAATGAGATTTTCGATGTCGGCGAACTCAGGTATTCTAGAACTGCAATGATAAAATTGTGATGACAACACCTCGGAGCTCAACTCCCTGGGACACTGCCACAACCCCTAAATGTCAGGAGGCACCAAGAACAATGTTCTCGTCACAAGAATATCGGAATGATCCCAAGATACCCGCGTGATCCTAAAGAATTTTTTAGTGAAATTTAAGGAGAGGAAAGTCAAAACATCTACGTCAGGAGGCCTCACCAGAGCAACGAAGGGACTGAGGAGTAAAAAGAATCCTACTCTCCGATATATATAATCCGAAGACTCAAAACATTTTGTTCTAGACTCAACAACGTCAGCGATTCAATCAAGCAGGGGGCTCCTAAGTCAGGGATGGCTCTGATTACCAACTTGTAACACCCACGATGCGGCTATATCTCCTACGTGTCGAGGCATGACTTAGAGGCATAACCGCATGCTGGTTTTGTCACAAGAGGGGTAATCTTCACACAATCCCATGTACTGAATAAGAAAGGGATAAAGAGTTGGCTTACAATCACCACTTCACACAAATAACAAGTTAAACATACATCATCCAAAGTACAATCAAGGTCCGACTATGGAACCAAAAGAAAAGAAGACAACCCCAAATGCTAGATCCCCGATCGTCCCAACTGGGCACCACTACTGATCAACAGGAAACAAAACATAGTAACGACCAAGGTCCTCATCAAACTCCCACTTGAGTTCAGTAGCATCACCTGCACTGGTATCATCGGCACCTGCAACTGTTTGGAAGTATCCATGAGTCACGAGGACTCAGCAATCTCACACCCACGAGATCAAGACTATTTAAGCTTATGGGTAGGATAAGGTAATGAGGTGGAGCTGCAGCAAGCGCTAAGAAAATATGGTGGCTGACATACACAAGTAAGAGTAAGATGAGAAGCTACGCAACAGTCGTGAAGCTACAAGTGATCAAGAAGTGATCCTGAAACTACTTACGTTCAAGCATAGCACAAGACCGTGCTTCCCGGACTCAGCCGAAAAGAGACCATCACGGCTACACACGCGGTTGATTCATTTTAATTAAGTCAAGTGTCAAGTTCTCTACAACCGAATATTAACAAATTCCCATCTGCCACATAACCGCGGGTATGACTCTTGAAAGTTTATACCCTGCAGGGGTGTCCCAACTTAGCCCATCACAAGCTCTCACGATCAACGAAGGAAATTCCTTCTCCCGGGAAGACCCGATCAGTCTTGGAATCCTGGTTACAAGACATTTCGACAATGGTAAAACAAGACCAGCAAGACCGCCTGACTGTGCCGACAAATCCCGATAGGAGCTGCACATATCTCGTTCTCAGGGCACACCGGATGAACACTACCTACGGCAAACGAAGACCCCGGGTGAAGAGGTGGCACCGCAAGTGGCTGTAGGTTGGACCAACACTCAGAGGAGCATTGGCCCAGGGGGGGTTAAAATAAAGATGACTCTCGGGTCTGCAGAACCCAAGGGAAAAAGGCTTAGGTGGTAAATGTTAAAACCAAGGTTGGGCCTTGCTGGAGGAGTTTTATTCAAAGCGAATTATCAAGGGGGTCCCATAACCCCAACCGCGTAAGGAACGCAAAATCAAGGAACATAACACCGGTATGATGGAAACTACGGCGGCAAGAGTGGAACAAAACACCAGGCATAGGGCCGAGCCTTCCACCCTTTACCAAGTATATAGATGCATTAATTAAATAAGAGATAATGTGATATCCCAACATATCCATGTTCCAACATGGAACAAACTTCAACTTCACCTGCAACTAACAATGTTATAAGAGGAGCTGAGCAAAAGCGGTAACATAGCCAAACAATGGTTTGCTAGGAAGGTGGGTTAGAGGCTTGACATGGCAATATGGGAGGCATGATAAACAAGTGATAGGTAACGGGACATAGCGATAAAGTGAACAACTAGCAAGCAAAGATAGAAGTGATATCGAGGGTATGGTCATCTTGCCTGCAATCCCGCTAGGAAGAAGACTGAAACCATGAAGAAGACAAATGGACGTAGTCGAACAGATCCTCACAAACGCAACGTTACCGGAACTATCAAGAAGAAGCAACACCGGAAAGAAGGAAACAACATTGTAAACAACCATCACATGAACATGACATGATGCGCAACCAAGTATGATGCATGTCCGGTTTAAAGAGGCATGGCATGGCAAGGCAAAGTGCAACAAACAATACTACAAGTTAAGTGGAGCTCAATATGCAACGAGTTGCATATTCACAAAACATCACGATCAACGAAGATTCAAAGAAGAAATACGAGCCTATAAGTAATCATGCATATAAGAGATCAAAACTCAAATAACTTTCATGGATAAAATAGATCTGATCAGAAACTCAAATTTCATCGGATCCCAACAACACAACGCAAAAAGAGTTACATCAAACAGATCTTCAAGAGAGCATTGTATTGAGAATCAAAAGAGAGAGAGGAATCCATCTACTCCCTCAGTCCCATAATGTAGGATGTTTTTTATACTAGTGTAGTGTCAAATAGCCACTTACATTGTGGGACAGAGGGAGTAGCTACTAACTATGGACCTGTAGGTCTACACTGAAATACTCACGCATCATCAGAGAGGCACCAATGAGGATGATGAACCCCTCCACTATGGTGTCTATATTGGATCTAGTGGTTCTGGAACTTGCGGCAGCTGGAATTGTGTTTCGTCGACTCCCCTAGGGTTTTTGGATTTTCAGGGTAGTTATAGTGCAAAGAGGTGGTGCGGGAGGCGGGCAAGGTGGGCACAACCCACCAGGGCGCGCCTGGGCCCCCAGGCACGCCCAGGTTGTGCTCCCCTCAGAGCCCCCCTCTGGTACTTCTTTGGCCCAACAGTGTCTTCTGGTCCAAAAAAATTCTCCAAAAAGTTTCGCTGCGTTTGGACTCCGTTTGGTATTGATTTTCTGCGAAGTAAAACAAGCAAAAAACAACAACTAGCATTTGGCACTATGTCAATAGGTTAGTCCGAAAAAATGATATAAAGTTGCTATAAAATGATTATAAAACATCCAAGAATGATAATATAACAGCATGGAAAATAAAAAAAATTATAGATACGTTGGAGACGTATCAATGACCATAAAAGATATTGCTCATATAAAATAGAACAACCATTATTCTCTGACTTAAATGAATAACTGTCTCGCAATAAACAAGACCTAGATATAATGCTCATGCTCAACGTTGGCACCAAACAACAATTATTGAGGTCTAAAACTAAACCCGAAGGTAGATGTAGAGGTAGTGTGCCGATGGCGATCACATCGAACTTGGAACCATTACCGACACGCATCATCACCTTGTCCTTAGCCAATCTTCGTTTATTCCGCATCTCCTGTTTTGAGTTACAAATATGAGCAACCGAACCAGTATCAAATACCCAAGCACTACTACGAGCATTAGTAAGGTACACATCAATAACATGTATATCAAATATACCTTTGTTCACTTTGTCACCCTTCTTATCCGCCAAGTATTTGGGGTAGTTACGCTTCCAGCGACCATTCCCTTGGCAATACAAGCACTCAGTTTCAGGCTTGGGTCCAGCTTTGGGCTTCTTCATAGGAGCGGCAACTTGCTTGCAATTCTTCTTGAAGTTCCCTTTCTTTCCCTTGCCCTTTTTCTTGAAACTAGTGGTCTTGTCAACCATCAACACTTGATGCTCCTTCTTGCTTTCTACCTCCACGGCATTAAGCATTGCGAAGAGCTCAGGAATCATTTTTGTCATCCCTTGCATCTTAGAGTTCATCATGAAGCCATTGTAGGTTGGTGGAAGTGATTGAAGAACTCTGTCAATAACACTCTCAACTGGAAGATTAATTCCTAGCTGAGTCAAGTGGTTATGATACCCATACATTTTGAGTACGTGTTCACTAACAGAACTGTTCTCCTCCATCTTGTAGCTATAGAACTTTTTGGGTACTTCATATCTCTCAACCCGGGCATCAGCTTGAAATATCAATTTCAGCTCTTGGAACATCTCATATGCTTTGTGGTGTTGAAAACGTCTTTGAAGTCCCGGTTCTAAGTCGTAAAGCATGGCACATTGAACTATTCAGTAGTCACCAGATTGAGCCTGCTAGACATTCATAACATCTGCAGTAGCTCCTGTAGCAGGTCTGTCACCTAGCGGTGCATCAAGGACGTAATTCTTTTGTCCAGCAATGAGGATAATCCTCAAGTTATGGACCCAGTCCGTGTAGTTGCTACCATCATCTTTCAACTTAGCTTTCTCTAGGAACGCATTAAAATTCAGGGGAACGGTAACACGAGCCATTGATCTACAACATAGATATGCAAAAACTATTAAGACTAAGTTCATGATAAATTAAGTTCAATTAATCAAATTACTAATGAACTCCCACTTAAATTAACATCCCTCAAGCTATCTAAGTGATACATGATCAAAATCAACTAACCCATGTTCGATTATCACGTGAGATGGGGTAGTCATCAATGGTGAACATTTCTATGTTGATCATATCTACTATATGACTCACGTTCGACCTTTAGGTCTCAAGTGTTCTGAGACCATGTCTGTACATGCTAGGCTCGTCAAGTTTAACCCAAGTATTCTGCATGTGCAAAATTGTCTTACACCCGTTGTATGTAAACATAGAGTACATCACACCTGATCATCATGAGGTTCTTCGGAACGATGAACTTTGGCAAAGGTGCATACTCGGGGAGAAAACTTCATCTTGAAATTTAGTGAAGGGGTCGTCTTATAATGCTACCGTCGCTCTAAGCAAAATAAAATGCATAAAGGATAAACATCACATGCAATCAAAATATGTGAGATGATATGGCCATCATCATATTGTTCTTTTGATATCCATCTTCAAATCATCCTCACGATCTCCATTGTCACCGGCTCGACACCTTGATCTCCATCGTCGCGTCGGGGTTGTCTCATAAACTATTGCTTCTACAACTATTGCTAATGCATAGCAATAAAGTAAAGCAATTACATGGCGCTTGTATTTCATACAATAATTAAGAGACAACCCTAAGTCTCCTGTCGGTTATTGCTACTTCTTGAGCTTGCATTGGTTTTTCTCTTGAAGAGGAAAGGGTGATGCAACAAAGTAGAGATAAGTATTTCCCTCGGTTAAGAACCAAGGTGTCAATCCAGTAGGAGAAACAAGCAAGTCCCCCATCTATGCACCTGAACAAATAATCAAACACTTGCACCCAATGCGATAAAGGGGTTGTCAATCCCTTCACGGTCACTTGCAAAGGTGAGATCTGGTAGAGATAGATATAAAAGATTACTAAAACGTAAAACAAAATAAAAGTAAATAAATTGCAGGAAGATATTTTTAGGTTTTTTGGTTTATAGATCTGAAAATATATGATGGAAAATAGACCTGGGGCCATTGGTTTCACTAGAGGCTTCTCTCTTGAAGGAACGGTGGGTGAAAAAATTACTGTCGAGCAATTGATAGAAAAGCGCAAAGTTATGACGATATCCAAGGCAATGCTTATGAATATAGGCATCACGTCCGTGTCAAGTAGACCGACTCCTGCCTGCATCTACTACTATTACTCCACACATCGACCGCCATCCAGCATGCATATAGAGTATTAAGTTCATAAGAATGGATGTAGAGGGATGCATAGCCATCGACGCCTTAAGCAAGATGACAGGATGTAGAGGGATAAACTCAAGCAATATGATGAAAACCCCATCTTTTTACCCTTGATGGCAACAATACAAATGTGTGCCTCGCTGCCCCTACTTTGTCACTGGGTGAGGACACCGCAAGATTGAACCCAAAACTAAGCACCTCTCCCATTGCAAGAAGAACCAATCTAGTTGGCCAAACCAAACCGATAATTCAAAGAGAAATACAAAGATATCAAATCATGCATATACGAATTCAGAGAAGATTCAAATAATATTCGTAGATAAACTGATCATAAATCCACAATCCAACGGATATCGACAAACACACCGCAGAAGAAGATTACATCGGATAGATCACCAAGAACATCGAGGAGAACATGGTACTGAGGATCAAAGAGAGAGAAGAAGCCATCTAGCTACTAGCTATGGACCCGTAGGTCTGTGGTAAACTACTCACGCTTCATCGGAAGGGCAATAGAGTTGATGTAGAAGCCCTCCATGATCGAATCCCCTCCGGCGGGGTGCCGGAAAAGGCCCCAAGATGGGATCTCACGGGTACAGAAGGTTACGGCAGCGGAAAAGTATTTTGGTGGACGCTTTTGGGTGTTTGGGAATATTTAGGAATTCATAGGCCAAAGATTAGGGTTAGAGGAGTCCTGTGGGGCCCACAAGCAAGGCCCCCCTAGGGCGCGCATGAGGGCTTGTGGAGCCCTCGGGACTCTTCTGCCTTCCTCTCCAAGTTCTACGTGTGTGAGGACCAAGAAAAAACATTGTAAAGTTTTATTCCGTTTGGAATCCGTTTGATATTCCTTTTCTGTAAAACTCAAAAACAAGGAAAAACAGAAACTGGCACTGGGCTCTGGGTTAATAAGTTAGTCTCAAAAATAATATAAAATAGCATATTAATGCATATAAAACATCCAAAACAAATAATATAATATCATGGAACAATAAAAAATTATAGATACGTTGGAGACGTATCAAGTATCCCCATGCTTAATTCTTGCTCGTCCTCAAGTAGGTAAATGATAAAAACAGAATATTTTATGTGGAATGCTACCTAACATATTTATCCATGTTATTTTATTTATTGTGGCATGAATATTCAGATCCATAAGATTCAAAACAAAAGTTTAATATTGACATAAAAACAATAATACTTCAAGCATACTAATAAAACAATCGTGTCTTCTCACAATAACATGGCCAAAGAAAGTTATCCCTACAAAATCATATAGTCTGGCTATGCTCCATCTTCATCACACAAAGTATTCAATCATTCACAACCCCGATGACAAGTCAAGCAATTGTTTCATACTTTTGATGTTCTCAAAAAAATTCAACTTTCATGCAATACATGAGCGTGAGCCATGGATATAGCACTATAGGTGGAATAGAATATGGTGGTTGTGGAGAAGACAAAAAGAAGGAGATAGTCTCACATCAACTAGGCGTATCAATGGGCTATGGAGATGCCCATCAATAGATATCAATGCGAGTGAGTAGGGATTACCATGCAACGGATGCAGTAGAGCTATAAGTTTATGAAAGCTCAAAAATAAACTAAGTGAGTGTGCATCCAACTCGCTTGCTCACGAAGACCTAGGGCAATTTGACGAAGCCCATCATTGGAATATACAAGCCAAGTTCTATAATGAAAAATTTTCCCACTAGTATATGAAAGTGACAACATAGGAGACTCTCTATCATGAAGATCCTGGTGCTACTTTGAAGCACAAGTGTGGAAAGGAGATAGTAGCATTGCCCCTTCTCTCTTTTCTCTCATTTTTTGGTGGGCTTCTTTGGCCTCTTTTATTTTTGTAAAGTCTGGAGACTCATCCCAACTTGTGAGGGAATCATAGCTTCCATCATCCTTTCCTCACATGGAACAATGCTATAATAATGATGATCATCACACTTTTATTTACTTACAACTTAAGAATTACAACTGAATACTTAGAACAAAATATGACTCTATATGAATGCCTCCGGCGGTGTATCGTTCTTACCTACGCAAAACCACAACGGTGATTATCAAGTTTGTTGTTTTAACCTTCTTCAAGGACCGGCCGTAGTGAAATTTGATTCAACTAAAGTAGGAGAAACAAACACCCGCCAGCCACCTTTATGCAAAACAAGTTGCATATCGGTCGGTGGAACCGGTCTCATGTGCGTGGACATGTAAGGTTGGTCCAGGCGGCTTCATCCCACAATACTGCTGAAGAAAAATAAGACGTTGGTGGTAAACAGTATGACCATCACTGCCCACAACTCCTTTGTGTTCTACTCGTGCATATCATCTACACATAGACCTGGCTCGGGTGCCACTGTTGAGGAACGTTGCATGAAAAACAAAAAAAAGTCTATGCACACGCAAGATCTATCCATGGAGATGCATAGCTACGAGAGGGAAGAGTGTGTCTACGTACCCTCGTAGACCGTTAAGCAGAAGCGTTTATCAACGTGGTTGATGTAGTCGAACACCTTCACGATCCAACCGATCAAGTACCGAATGTACGACACCTCCGCGTTCAGCATACTTTTAGCTCGATGACGTCCTCGCCTTCTTAATCCAGCAAGACGGGCGAAGTAGTAGACGAGTTCTGGCAGCACGGCGGCATGGTGACGGTGGTGGTGAACTTGTTCCTGTAGGGCTTCACCGCGCACTGCGGAAACACTAGACGGAGGATGAAACTGTGGAGAGGGGCGTCACACACGGCTTAGGGATTGTCGTGAGGATGAAACTAGGTGGTGGGAGGGGAGGCAGCCAGGTTGCGCCCCAAGGTGGCCGATCGGCCTCCTTGGGCGCCTGCCCTATGCCCCCCTTTCTTGTTTGCAAACGGGAGGAAGGAAGGGGGAGGATAGGGAAGGCAAGGGGAGGCTGACTCCCCCCCCCCCCTCCTTTTCTCCCCGAGGCTTGCGGCCAGAGGAGAGGTGCGCCAGCCCCTTGTGGGCTGGTGTTCTCCCCTCGTTTGGCCCATATGGCCCATTAACCTCCCGGGGCTTCCCAGAACCCCTTTTGATGATCCGATGATTAGTCGGTACATTCTGAAACCTTTCCGGTGAGCAAATAGCATCGTCCTATATATCAATCTTTACCTCTAGACCATTCCAGAGCTCCTTGTCATGTACGTGATCTCATCCGGGACTCTGAACAACATTCGTTCACCAACTCACATAACTCATATAATACTATATCGTCAACGAACGTTAAGCGTGCAGACCCTACGGGTTCGAGAATGATGTAGACATGACCGAGACGCCTCTCTGGTCAATAACCAGTAATGGGACCTGGATGCCCATATTGGTTCCTACATATTCTACGAATATCTTTAATGTTCGAACCTCATGACAACATATGTAATTCCTTTTGTCTGTCGGTATGTTACTTGCCCGAGATTCGATCGTAGTATCTTCGTACCTAGTTCAATCTCGTTACCGGCAAGTCTCTTTACTCGTTCCGTAATACATGATCTCGTAAGTAACTCCTTAGTCACTTTGCTTGCAAGCTTCTTGTGATGTGTATTACCGAGAGGGCCCAGAGATACCTCTCTGATACACAGAGTGACAAATCCCAATCTCGATCCATGGCAACTCAACAGACACCTTTAGAGATACCTGTAGAGCATATTTATGATCATCAAATTACGTTGTGACGTTTGATAGCACACAAGGTATTCCTCCGGTATCCATGAGTTGCATGATCTCATGGTCGAAGGAATATGTATTTGACATTAAGAAAGCAGTAGCAATAAACTGAACGATCATATGCTAAGCTAACGGATGGGTCTTGTTCATCACATCATTCTCCTAATGATGTGATCCCGTTATCAAGTGACAACACATGTCCATGGTTAGGAAATCTTTACCATCTTTGATCAACGAGCTAGTCTAGTAGAGGCTCACTAGGGACACGGTATTTGTTTATGTATCCACACATGTATTTAAGTTTCCGATCAATACAATTATAGCATGAATAATAAACCTTTTATAATGAATTAGGAAATATAATAATAATAACTTTATTATTGCCTCTAGGGCATATTTCCATTAGGATCTACATGTAAGCGGAGTATATAGTTGCTTCAAAAGCAGCACGGAAAGGAGTCTGGATGAAGGAGTTCGTGTCTGATCTAGGATTTGTACCTAGTGCATCGGATCGTATGACTCTCTTTTATGACAATACTAGATCAGATTGGATCATGAAGATTACGACTACATCAACCGTGTTACATACACTAACGCTTTTGGTCTACATGGGTACATAGACACACTTCCCTCTCATTGTTATGCATCTCCTAAATCGGATCTTGGGTGTTTCGTCGGAAGTTTTTGATTTTCATGCTTCGTTCCCCATCTGCGGTATCACAATCAGGTTTATGCATAGATGTATATGTATGAGTAGAACACAAAAATGTTGTGGGCATTAACATTTAGATTGCTTACCTCCCTTGTCTTATTTGGATTCGGCGGTATTGTGGGTTGAAGCGGCTTGGACCAACCTTACTTGTCCTCGCACGAGAGAGCGGTTCCACTCACTTACATGCAACTTGTATTGCATAAAAGTGGTTGGCGGGTGTCTGTCTCTCCCACTTCGGTTGAATCTGATTTGACAAGGGCTGTCCATGTAGAAGGTTAAAAGGCAACTTGTATATCACCGTTGTGGTTTTGCGTAGATAAGAACGGTTCTTATAGTCTGCCCTAGCAGCCACATAAAAATTGCAACGACAAAATAGAGGACGTCTAACTTGTTTTTGCAGGGCATGTTGTGATGTGGTATGACCAAAACGTGATGTGATAATGGTCGTGTTTTGTAATAGGTTCACGACTTGCATGTCGATAAGTATGATAACCGGCTGGAATCTTCAATTTATTGTATGACCCGCGTGTCAATTAATAAACTCCATGTAACTACTTTACTTTAGGGAAACACTTTCTATCTACAGTCTGATACTAGACTATCGTCAGACCGCTCAGCTGTCATTGATTCTATTAGAATCCCACGGTTGTAGATACCATCACCCGAGGAGCTAATCACCAGCACTATCCACGCGTAATAACTCCCTCCCTGATTTCTGTCAAAAAAACTCCCTGATTACTCTCTCGTATCCCTTCTCCCCTTATCCCGTCGCCTCTCTGGGAACCTCCCCCGACTTCGCTGCCATACGCATTACCCAGCAGATCGGGAAGATCCTTCTCACCTCGTCGTCAAGCAGCAGATCGACCTGGCCGCCTAGATCCATTCCCCATCTCCTTCCCATCACATTTCCTCTCCACCTGCAGGTGTGTCATTATGGCATTAGGAGGATGAGCCCCCTCTCCCCGTCTCATACACGATTTGGTGCTTCACCATTTTACCCATCGGATGGATCTGCTGCAAGAGTCGGATCCAACACCAGGAGAACCTGCAGCTACTTCTGACATTTTATAAGTTAACTCTTGTAAGTTGTTGACTGTCGATTTGCCACTTTGCAATTTTGTTTATAATAAATTGTCTGACGAGTACTCTTTGGTATTTATGTTCACTGTTTGCCTAGTATTATAATGTTCAGGTCGGGTTATGAATCATCAAAGAATTTTGTAGTTGGAGTATTTACATCATTTGATCACCAATGGATATGTATGCAGGCAATCATGCTCATTAGCTAGTTTCAACATCAGTGCTTCGAATTAAGATGAGAATTGTTCACAAAACTATGTTTCATTACTTCATGTTTATAGAGCTTCCGCAAATATGCTTGACAGTTGGCGGTAGATTCTTCTTCCAAAATTTCATGCTTCCAACTAATACTAATAATGCACCCATCGCACTATTTTCTTGCTTCTTGCCTGAGTGCTTCTATGTTGTAATTATTTTCTTTGGGCGGACTAGAAGAATGCTTCCATGTATCAACAACAACTCAGTTCTGTGAAAGTTGGCGACACAGCAAATGCATCTTAATCCTGCTACAAGCCTTAGTTTTTTATCCATTCTCAATTTTCTACGCTTCATACCAAGATTAGTTATGTTGATTTCACATGTTTTCAGGTTTCCTCTAATTTTAGTATAAATGTGCCTCCCCATTTGGCGATATTGTAAGGATGTCTAAAGGACTACAACCGGATGGCGCTCGACTCTTTGTTCAGCACATTCCTTGTTGACAACAAACTAGCAGTATATGTGGAGCTCTTGTGTGGCATTGCTACAATGGTGCTAGATGAGAGTGGAAACAATGTCTTATGTTTTGTTCTTATTTTATGTTGCAAACATAAGTCAGTAACAATTTGTTCTTTACGGACAACTCTGTAATTCCCTTGAAGCATATGTAATTGTTGCACAACAACTATATTTCTCTTTGATTCAAGTATATTGCTATTTGGTTGGAAGCAATCATCTAGTCCAAGGAAACAAGATAGGATGCTTCATTTTTTTGTCTTTGATATAAGCAAACTACTATTTGAGCGGAAGCAACTTTTTAGTCCATGCAAATAAACTTATATTTAGCTGGAAGCAATTTCCTATTCTGATGCAATGCTTTCGAGGCAAAATATCTTGCCGGGCATAATTTCATATTAATAAAAATTTAATTCACTGTGGAAATTAAAATTTCGGTGAATAGAAACTTAAATTTGCCGGTAATTGAAAACATAAATTTGTGCTGATAAAGAAAGGTTTTCAAATAAAGGTTGAAGCAAATATTGTTGCATCGGATGTATAAATATGTGCGTACTAAGCATTCTCAATGTAATGCATCAACTGCAGAATCAAATTATATATTTTTTCTTTTCTTTTGCAAGCTACTCTTTTGGAAGCAAACACTAGTTTCTTTGGAAGCAATTTTTTTCTCTTTCAGAAGCCAATGTTTTGTTTCATCCGAAAAACTAATGTTACATCATTATAATTTTCTAATAGTAAGAAGCACACAAATTTTCTAAGTTGAAAACAAAAT
This sequence comes from Triticum dicoccoides, assembly GCF_002162155.2. Lineage (NCBI taxonomy): Eukaryota > Viridiplantae > Streptophyta > Magnoliopsida > Poales > Poaceae > Triticum > Triticum dicoccoides. Next base: position 379,888,743 of record NC_041386.1, read on the forward strand.
ACAAACTAGAAACAATCTTAGTTGTCTTGGATGCAATCTCATTGCCAACGGAAGCAAAATATGTGGGTGAAAATATTTTTCTTTTGGGTGGAAGCAATATACTGATGCTTTTCTGATAATATACAATGACACAAACACATCAATTAAGCAAGGGAAACGTTGGCTTCCGGCGGACCGGCGGAAGCGTTGCGCCGGTCACGCGTGCGTCGCTGGATCCGTCTCAATCAAACACAGCCGATTAGCGCCACATCATGCTACTGTGGGATCCACGCGGACCGCTTTGGTGTTGCCTTATCTCCACCACACAGCGCGTCCACTCATTTTTCCTCATCCTTCTCTTTGAGGTCGCCGCTTTCCCCTGTCTCCTTTCCTCTTTCTCAGATCCACCAGATGTTGAGCTCCTCCTCACAGCGGGGTGGGGCTGCAGCAGCACCACCACCAGCACCACCACCGCTGCATGAAGCTCCTTCTCGTTTTCTTCCCCCGTGTTGTTACCCTGTAGCCATGTCCGACTAGTTCGACAGCGAGATGCGCCCCCGCGGATGCCGACCCGTGATGCTGCATCTATGGCATGGCAGAGCTGGTACCAGTGGGTTACGGTGCTGGAACCAGCGGCCATGGCTTTTGCATCAAATTGAGAAGATTGTGGCGTCGTCGCGGCCATGAATGTTTGCTACATGAAATTTTTGCTGGAACCTCTGTTGATTTTTGCTAGAACCACTTCTTTTTCTGCCGGAACCTTCTTTTGATTTTACTGCAAATTGGAGGGTGGCATTGTCTGCGTCATGAATTTTCACTACATCAAATTTTTGCTGGAACCTCTGTTTACTTTTGCTGGAACTAGCATTTGAATTTGCTACATAGACTACGATGATTTTTGTTTTGCTAGATGCGATGTTAATTTTTGCTGGAACCGGCTTCTTTTTTTGCTGCAGCCATCTACGAGACTTTTGTTTGCTGGAGCATAGTGGTGCAAGCCGACGACGGCAGCAAGCCGAAGACGCGGTTTTTTTTGCTGGAACCAGCATAATGTTTTGCTGGATGCGATGTTAATTTTTGCTGGATGCGATGTTAATTTTTGCTGGAACCGGCTTCATTTTTTGCTGCAGCCATCTACGGGACTTTTCTTTGCTGGAGCACGGTGGTGCAAGCCGACGACGGCAGCAAGCCGAAGATGGTGATTTTTGCTGGAACCGGCATAATGTTTTGCTGGAATAGGCTAATTTTTTGCTTCAACAACTACTGGACTATTTGTTGCTGAATTTTGTTGTGCTGGATCTGGCATTAAATTTTGCTGGAACCGACTTCTATTTTTGCTTCAACCATTTACTGGAGTTTTTGTTTGATGAAGTACGGTGATGCAAGTCGATGGCGGCGAGCCGGAGATGGTGACCAACGGCGACGGAGTTGCCATTCAACTTGTTTTGTCCCCTTCGACCGATGTGTAGAATTGCTGCAATTGGCATCCAGTAGGGGCGGATCTGAACCGGCGAGCGGGCGGAGCTGCATCCAAAAAAGCGGCAACGGGAGATGGGACGGTGACCGCCGGCGAGTTATAGCGAGCTCGGGCGGCATCTCTGCTACGACCGCTGGGGAGGAGGTAGCGCTGGGTTGCTTGCGCAATTTTCACGCGATGTACTACCCATGAGGCTGAGTCGTGTGGGGCAGAGGCGGGGATTTTTTCTGGGATGCGTTGACTAGGACGAAGAAAACAAATCGAGGTGGGAGAGGTCAGATCGGACGATTCCTGGAGGCCAAATCGAACGATTAGGGCTCGATCGGCCCAACAATTAGGTCGGTGCGCCGGTGCAGATGAGTGCCCATTAAGCAAACATCGTTAATGATGGAAGCTAACAGCGATTGACCAATATTATCTCCAAAAAGTGTGGGGCCTCACAACAATCACGGAAGCAACAACCAGAAGCACTTGGTAGGAAGCAAATCGAGTAATTAATGAGAATTAACTGCCTTGAGGCCATGCACGCACTAGTAGTGGGACTAGCTTTAGAATCAAATCAGAGCCCTCCAACCAAATCAGATCGAACGGCCACTGCCTGGTCTGATGGAACGACAAGGATCAGTAGTCTGATCCCTAGTGGTTCCCTTTACTTTATCCCTATGTGTTAGGAGTAGTCGTAGAACCAATAGTTGGTAAAGACAATCACATGAAGGTACGATGATGGAGATCATGGTGTCATGCCGACCCTCAAACCTCCCACACCCGTCCGAATTGTGCTGTCCGGACCTCAGAAGCCATCGAGCGCGGTCCTGTATCAATTCGCGGCACGGTCCAGATGTGTTTTCTCTCGCAAACGGGAGACAAATGTGGAGGAGGTTTGTGGGAGTCTGGACTGTTGGATGCCCGCTTCTAACCGCCCTGGTCCTAAAAAACCTCCCTCCGCCTACGCGCGTTTCTGTCTCATCGCCCAACTGCCCGCATTCATGCCACTGTAGAGTGCGTCGCTCCACATTGAGGGCAGCTCAGAGCGGACGCGACCTCTCGTTGCCTCTGTCACTGAAGCGACGTGTCGGCCGAGGGCACTGCATGTCCGGCTGAACACGCATCCTCGCCGCATTGAAACGGCTCCATTAAACCCACGTGGAAGCCAAGAAATCTACTCCGGCCACACGTCCGTTCACGAGCGACTCGGCATTAAACATAATGTCGGGCAAGCTCCTCCCGCACGCCCTCTATTTAAACAAGGCCAAACACCGGGCAAGAATCGCACCACTCCATCACTCTCTATCTCCTCCACCATTTTCTCCACTCTTTCGATGGCATCTGACGGGCCGGAAGATCAGTTTTCCGGCATAAAAGCTGGCTGGGTGGCCTGACGAGCCCGCCGGATACGACCGAGGCAGCTCACTGCTCCACCTCCAAGCCCGACGGAGTAAGTTGCCGCCCCAATCCGGCGCGTTGTTCAACAACTCGCCACTCCAAGCCAGCTCGCGAAAGACTGGCGAGTTGCTCCAGGCCCTCAAGGCGGAAGCATGGCCGCACGGGCATCCTCGTTGTTGTCGACGACGACGCGTCGTACCGCACCTCCAATGCGTGCGACCGCGCCATCCGCCATCGACACACATAGTTTTACCTTAATATTTAAAATATGTCTAAAATGTAACCCTTTTTGTCCGGTTCGTATGAAATCCATCATGTTTGTTTGAAATCTGATCATGTTTGCATGAATTTCATCCGGTTTGTTGAACAAAAGTTTGCGACTTGGAGATGCACTTAGCAGTTGGTGTCATTGCTAGCTGGTTGTTTCCGTTACTTTGGTTTGCTTGCTTCCTTCCTACCCGTGTCATGGCCTCATGGATATTGGTCGTTCCATAGGGTTTGCCGTATGCGATGTGGGGGGTAATATGGACTTCTCTCACAAAGAGAACAAAAAAGCATAGAAAATCTGCTGACTCCAAATCACATGAAAAGAATAATAATAATAGAAAAATCGATTGAGCGTCGATAGCCTGAACGACCTAAACCACACTAGTAAATTTGCACGTGCAACGCACGTCTCAATCGTTGGAAATTAAGATTCACATAAGTATAAAATAAAATGAAGAGAGTTTCAGAAATTAAATGTATACACAATGTTGTGAGTTCACTCAGGTTGTTTCTTAGAAGAGAGAGACATCTTCTGATCATGTTGTTGCATAGAGACAATAATATATTCTTTAATTTATCCATTGTTTAATAAGTTGTAAAAGAATACAAAATCTTGTGATGATTGGAAAGTAGCCTTGCACCGTGTTTACTATGGAGATGCAATCCCACAATTGGTCTTAATATCATGGTGTGAGCAATTGATAGCTAACATGAGAAATTATATCTTAATATCATGGTGTAAAAAGTTGATAACTAAAATATGGGGAAAAGATCAATGGATATGAGATTGCTAACCAAATGTTTGTGAAATTTGGAAATGGCATGAAATTTCTAGCACTTGATTACATGCTGCAAATAGTCAGAACTCACACTTGATGACTACTAAAATGAAAAAAGATATATCTCACATAAAAATATAAATGGCATTGAACAAATGTTCTGAAGTAAAATGTTAACACTAACAGATTTGAAGGAGTTTTTTTTTACAATCAAAGGAGCTGACCTATATTGCTTAGGATTACTCAGATTCGAATAAAGGCAAGTTGATCCGGAGCGGCATTACGCCACAGCCTCGGGTCAGTGACTTGCAGGGGCAGTTTTGCACACAGGCATGCATAGAAATTAGCGCCTCTGCAAATAAAAGACAGTAATGAACAAAATCCTGGCCCAACTACTCAATTTCACACAGGAGGCCCATAATCTCTGATCTGTTTTCTTTTCTTGAGTTTCACATCTCCACCAGTGTCTGCTAATCAGATTCGAAGGCAGGATCAGGCCATTCTTCCTCCTTCGCAAGTTGTACCCCATCCCGGAGAGCAAATATTTCAGCAACAAGAGTGTTTAGAATACTCATACCTCTCCGAGCAACTGCTAGCATGAACTTACCTCCAGTATATCTTGCAATTACCCATATGGTCGCACGAGCATTAGCACCTGAGGACGCCACATCAACATTAACTTCGATAATCTGGATGTCCACCTCTCATTTCAGCTTTTTTGTATAGGGATAATCTTCAAATTGAGAGAGCAGGTTTCCTGAACCACATCAGGAACCCATTTTGTCAGATTTTAAGGGGCTTCACATAGTTTTTGCATACCGCTAGGAATTGATTTGTTTGTACTGCTGCAGGTGAGAGGCTGAGAATAAGAATGGATGTTCTAAAAAGATACAGGTTTTGTGCGTTCCAGCAACAATGTCAGTTCTTGAAGAAAAATTAAATAAGTTAGGGGTTACATTCGTTTGTTTTCATTCTCTCTGTCCTCCCTTCTCCTTTCCAAAAGAAAGTGGATCTCGTGATCTCTGAAAATTTGAAAAGTAGGTATCAGTTTCATTTTAGATGCAATTTTGTACAGTGGTCCAAAACAAGCAATATACAGTAACAAGCACAAAGGAATATGAAGCAATCGATTTACATCGAGTTACAATAATAAGCTACACACGTAAGCACTAAAGCAGAGTTTGCTCAACTTAGCAAGGCAACGTGCAGGGAGGGGCGTGTTGTGTAATATTAAAACCATTTATCTTGTGAACGTCACCTAGGAAGTTTTCTTCCGTACGGCACACTGGTCAAGACATACAACAGCCCCGTAATGAACATCGGTTATGTATATGCTTAGTTAAGTCCAGTGTTGGCAATGAGCCTATCTACTAAAAAAATTTAACTGTAATAACATAAGCTCTGCAAATGTGACTAAATCGGTAGAGTATTCATTTTTATAGTGGACAAGAAATGAAATGAAATCGGTTGTTGTGCGTGTTGTTGTATGGGTGTTACGGAGGACGACGACGGTGTTAACGAGGTTGGCGGCAACACTATGTAAGAAAATAAAAGGTATATTAGAATTTTTCTGGTAGTCATAGAGCATCATCGACACTGTACTGCTAACAAATTAAACTATCAGAAGTTCTAAACCGACCCAAAGAATCAGAGAATGAGTAAATGGGAAGGGCTACATACATATGTCAAGTTGAAAATCTGAAACCAAATAGAAAACTGTAGCACAACCAACTAAAAGAAAGCTCTGGAGTCAGGCTCAAGCTCATCAATCCATGCGGCATGTTACAATATGAACACAAAGAGCAGTACCATATACCAGCTCCATGAGCATTTGTTGTAAAAAATGCATAAGCAGCCTACTTCGAAAGCTAGCAAGACCAGCATTATAAGAACCAAATTAATGCGTACTCGTCTTGCCTCTTGCAATATGAGCCATGAGAGGCGGGGTGGCGGGGAGGGACGCAGGTGATAGACGGTAGTTGGGCGGCGCAGCCTGGTGAAGTGGCGGCATTCGGCTGCTGTAGTAACTTATTCTGAATTATCTGAAACCCAAAGGCCAATCAAAAACAAATTCCTTCCAATCTAGAAACCCCGACCAGTCTGAAAAGTGATAATCAAAAGAAAATAACACATGAGTATTGGTACAGAGGGAGTTTCCTTTACAACAACACATGGAAAATATTAATGAATGTGAATGATTGGCAAACATGGCAGTGAATCACCTCATGGTCGAAGGTGAGTATATTATCCATGATGGTTTAATGTAGCAATTCCTTAATTTGCATGTAGTGCTAGCTTCTTTGATGACAATATCGAGTTTTGAATAATAAAAATGAAACTTAAAGAGAATTATGTGAAGCAATACACTACTATATGATCTTGGTGGAAACTAAATATATCTACGATCTTCCATCTTGCATGCACATAGCGGTGGCATTGTTTCCCAGGAGTTGTGCGGTGAACGTTCTGAGTAGGAACCTTTGGCTTCAGGCATTCGATTCTTGAGCTGAAACCATTGTCTTCAGTAAATAATCTGCAAATAAACAAACATAAACTAAGCTGAGATCAAGAAAGATTGAATTCGTATGATAAAATCAGACCACATAAAAGCAAATACAAGAATGATCAATTGCATCATCTAAAAATAGTTGCTTGCCAAAGGATGAATAAATCAAATTGATTTCTATATCACTAAAATTAGATCCCAATCCAGACACTAACAGTGTGAGCCACAGCTTTCGACACCAACAGTGTGAGCCGCAGCTCTCTTTTTGTAGCTGAGCCATCCGCTGCTTATGCAAGTGTTGTGCGCTCTGTTTGCTTGTTAGTCGGAGCTAACATTGAACAGTATAATCAACATGTCTAGCTCAGAGTCCTCTTCCTCTCATTCCATGTTATACATACTTTTATCCTGAAGTTTGCATCCACTTCGCTATGTTTATTCAGATCAAGTTGGTGGTGTAGAAAAACCAGGATCATAAGTATACGTCCAAATTCAGATGACAACAGAGCCTAAAAGGAGAGAATTAGCTAGGCAAGGGAAAAAGCCCCGAAAGGCAATCTTCATTAATTCTAAAATGGCAGACCATGATGGATGTCGGCGGGCTGCCTGAACGAACCTGAACATCGTTCATTGCAAAAACATGCCAGCGATCCAAACAAAGAACACGCAATAAGCACAGGGACAACACCCACGCAGAGCACACGCGGAGAGGAGAAGGGATCCATACCACGAAAAAACAAAGCGAGGTAGCTGGTTGGGGAGGCAGAGGTCGAGCCAGAGGTCCGCCAACGCGTCGATCCAGAGGTTCGTCAGTCCGCCGGAGCGTCGGGAAACGGGTGGGGGCGGCTGTAACGCCCTCGATGCGGCTATATCTCCCACGTGTCGAAGCACGACTTAGAGGCATAACCGCATTGAAAGCAATGTCGCAAGTGAGGTAATCTTCACACAACCCAAGTAATACAATATGGGAAAAAGATACATAGTTGGCTTACAATCGCCGCTTCACACAAATACATGAATAAAGCATTACATCATCCAGATACAAACAAGGCCCGACTACGGAGCCAAAATAAAAGAAGAACCCCAAATGCGACAAGGTCCCCGATCGACCCCAACTGGGCTCCACTACTGATCGACTAGAACGGAACAACACAAAGGACAAGATCTTCATCGAGCTCCTCCTTGAGCTTGGTTGCATCACCTGCACGGACTCATCAGCTCCTGCAAGCTGGTTTTGAAAGTATCTGTGAGCCACGGGGACTCAGCAATCTCGCACCCTCGCGATCAAGACTATTTAAGCTTACGGGTAAGGTAAAGGTATGAGGTGGAGCTGCAGCAAGCGACTAGCATATATGGTGGCTAACATACGCAAATGAGAGCGAGAAGAGAAGGCAAAGCACGGTCGATACAAGTATGATCAAGAAGTGATCCTAAAACAACCTACGTCAAGCATAACTCCAACACCGTGTTCACTTCCCGAACTCCGCCGGAAAGAGACCATCACGGTAACACACACGGTTGATTCATTTTAATTAAGGTCAAGTTTAGGTTTTTTACAACCGGACATTAACAAATTCTCATCTGCCCATAACCGCGGGCACGGCTTTCGAAAGTTCAAAACCCTGCAGGGGTGTCCCAACTTAGCCCATGACAAGCTCTCACGGTCAACGAAGGAATAGACCTCCTCCCGAAACATTCCGATCAGACTCGGTATCTCGGTACAACAAGACATCCTCGACAATGGTAAAACAAGTCCAGCAAGACCACCCGATGCGCCGACATCCCGATAGGAGCTGCACATATCTCGTTCTCAGGGCAACACCGGATAAGCAATCCGTACAACTAAAACCAGCCCTCGAGTTTCCCCGAGGTGGCGCTGCAAGGGGCTCTAGTTTGGACCAACACTTAGACAAGCACTGGCCCGGGGGGGTTAAAATAAGATGACCCTTGGGATGCGCAACTCCCAAGGGAAAAAGGCTAGGTGGCGAATGGTAAAACCAAGGTTGGGCCTTGCTGGAGGAGTTTTATTCAAAGCGAACTGTCAAGGGGTTCCCATTATAACCCAACCGCGTAAGGAACGCAAAATCCGGGAACATAACACCGATATGATGGAAACTAGGGCGGCAAGAGTGGAACAAAACACTAGGCATAAGGCCGAGCCTTCCACCCTTTACCAAGTATATAGATGCATTAATTAAATAAGATATAATGTGATATCCCAACAAGTAAACATGCTCCAAAAAGGAAACAACATCTCCATGTTCCAACAAAGAACAAACTTCAATCTTCACCTGCAACTAACAACGCTATAAGAGGGGCTGAGCAAAGCGGTAACATAGTCAATCAACGGTTTGCTAGGACATGGTGGGTTAGAGGTTTGACATGGCAATTGGGAGGCTGACAAGCAAATGGTAGGCATCGTAGCATTGGCATGGCAAAGAGCGAGCAAACTAGCATAGCAAAGATAGTAGTGATTTCAAGGGTATGATCATCTTGCCTGAAATCCCGCAAGGAAGAAGAACGAGTCCATGAAGAAGATAAACGGACGTAGACGAACGGGTCCTCACAAACGCGACGTTATCGGAATCAACCCGAAGAAACAACACCGGAAAGAAGCAAACAATCATGGTAAACAACCACCACATAAACATGGCATGATGCACAAACAATTATGATGCATGTCCGGTTTAATGATAAATGACATGGCAAAATGCACAAGCAACCCTACAAATTAAGTGGAGCACAATATGCAACTCCGTTGCCTTTGACGAGACACCACGTGACTTATTTAGTTCGATCTCGTTTATGTACCCAACAAGATTAAATGTTGTTAGCATGGCAAGAGGTGAAGCAAATGAAAACTACCTATCTAGTCAAGGTTAAATGAGGCCGGAAGCAACGAACAACAATTCCGGAAACTCCTCATGAGCATATTATAGGTTTGGTACTGTTCTGCCCTAAACACCATTTTTGAGTTGTTAAACATGCAAAGTGATGCCACCATATTAAACTAGGCATTTTTCTACCCCATTTACATATAAAGTTTATTAAATTTGAAGCTACGGTTGAATAGTTATGAATTAAATCATTTGAGCATGGCATAGGAGCAAATTTAACCAAACATCAATTTAAACATTTTAAACATGGGTGAAAGTTGCATATTATGAATCTAGACAAAATTCTAAGCAAGTTTCATATGTAAATCATTTTAATCCGATGCACGAATTGTGAGTTATTATATGCATGAACATGAGGGACTAATCTGTAAAACAACAGTCTCAGGATAAATAGGAAAATCCCAGGCGCTGAAAAAAACATACGCGGGCCGAAACAGGAACTGGCCCAACAAGAGAAAAAAAATCAAGAGGAGGGGGCGCTCGGGGGCTGCTCACCCTGGGCCTTGGCCCGGCTGGAGGGGAAGCAGGCCGAGGCGGGGGCAGCGCGCTGGGCCGGACTCGGGCCTGGCTTGGCGCTGCGCTGGCCGGGGGAGCTAGGCCGGCCCACGCGGAGGAGGAGGCAGGCCGAACGAGGCCGGCTGGAGCTAGGGCGGAGGCGGGGCCCGCGAAGGGTCAACGGGGCGCTCGTCTTCCTCGATCCCGATCGGATCGGGGAGGCAGGGGCGGCGACGCCGGTTCCCGCCGGCGAGGCGAGGGGCACGAAAACGGAGAGGCGAGGAGGGGCCGGATCCAGGCGACGCGGGCGGCGTCGGCGGTGAGCTGGGGCGGCGCGGCGGAGGAACCGAGGCGAGGCGCGGCGATGCGGCACACGACGAAGGCAGCG
>NC_041386.1:379899257-379936632 GCF_002162155.2 Triticum dicoccoides
CTGCGCGGGCCCGCGATGGGCTCAGCCGGCCGCGGCCGCGGGGACGACGACGGCAGACAGATGGCGCGAGGGGAGTGGATGAGGGCGGCGGCACGATGACGTGGCCTCTCCTGATTGGACGAAGTGAGGTGGCGGGGTAGCGGACATGTCCGGCGCGGGAAGAAACGTCCGGCGGCGCGGAGGGAGTTGGATCTAGGGTTTGATCTGCGCGGAAATTTCGGAGGGAGACACATATTTATAGGTAGAGGGAGCTAGGAGAGTCCAAATGAGGTGCGGTTTTCGGCCACGCGATCGTGATCGAACGCTCTAGATGATGGAGCAGAGTTAGGTGGGTTTTGGGCCAAAATGGAAGGGTGTTGGGCTGCAACACACACGAGGCCTTCTCGGTCCCTCGGTTAACCGTTGGAGTATCAAACGAAGTCCAAATGATACGAAACTTGACAGGCGGTCTACCGGTAGTAAACCAAGACCGCTTGGCAAGTCTCGGTCCAATCCAGAAATATTTAATCCCCACACATGAAAGAAGGGAAGAAATGATCACCGGAGGAGAAACGAAGCGCCGGAATGCAAAACGGACAACGGGGAAAAAGCTCGGATGCATGAGACGAACACGTATGCAAATGAAATGTGCATGATGACATGATATGCAATGCATGACACACAAGCAATGACAAGGCAACAACAGCGAATAACTGAACGACACCTGGCACATCGGTCTCGGGGCGTTACAGCGGCACAGGTCAAGGCGGAGGTCATTCGGCGCGTCAAGGCGGAGGTTCGCTGTCGGGTAGAGACGGCGGTCAGCCAGTTCGCCGGCGCATCGGGATAGAGGTGGTCGGGCAGAGGTTAAACAATTACAGTATAATAATGCACAGCTATGCACCTACTTGCGCATCAACTGTAACTCAGAGCTCATCAATTGCATGACTTGCATCCGGACTGGGTACATTTACAGAGAGGGAGCGCCGGAGCGGGGAACATGAGAATGATGAAGGGGAGCACCTCGCTGCAGGAGGGAGCGACGGGAAAACCGCATAGGCAAGGGAACCCTATCCCGTCAGTGCCTTTGGGAGGAGGCCATCGGCGGAGTGGCGGATCAGCCGGCGGCGGGCGGCGGACGACGGACGGCGGCAGAGTGGAGCAGCGAGCGGAGGATCGGCGGCGATGGAGGCCCAGTTGTGCGGCGGCGACGGCGGAGGCCGAGTGGAGCGGGCGATGGTGGGCGAGTGGAGCGAGGGCGGAATGGAGGAGCGGGCCGCGGTCGTGGCATTGTTTCGTTTACAGGAGCGGGCGGAGGTTGTGGTGCAGCGTGCGGAGCAGTTTTTTGTACGAAGGGGCAGCGGGGGCTTAATTTCGTGGCTTGTAGGGTTAAACATTAAAGGATTAAGAGCCATTAGATCTTGTAAATGGATGGATCTGATTGTTTGGATGTACCCATCTCTTTCTTTTATAATGGTAGTAGATAATGGCATGGTGGGTAATTAAAACATAAAACATGTTTGGTGTTTTGAAGTGATGTAGACCATCAGATTGCAGGTTTAGATGGATAAGATGATTTGGTTCTCCGCCCTCTCTTCCTTTTATAGGAGTAGTAGATAGTAGATGAAGCAAATATCAAATACAATTGGTTATCTCAAGATGCTTCACAAGCGTCTAAGGAAAAAAATGTCTCACAAGAGGGCCGAAATGAAAATGGCCAAAAGTCAGCAATCCAGCATTTCAGTGATTGTATCTAACCAGATTGCTATGAAAAAGGCGTAACAAGTGACAGCGCCACGGTACATTGGAACTGCACTGCATGCTCTCCTGGAGAGTTATATACAGCATAACAGGATGCCAAATTGCTAATTCTTGCAACACCATTCAGGCCAGGTTCCCAGCGGTTGAAGTTTATGAAGGCTGTGGAGTTTCGTCAAGGCGGAACATGTTTATCTCTTGCTGCTTGAAGTATCTCCGGTCTTCCTCGTCCACAAGGACCAGGTTGAGGTAGTACTTGACACTGAACTTGTTGTTTATGTTGCGGTAAGTCGGGGTTAGCTCGTATGGAGTCAAGAATAGCCTTACAGGAATAGACTCTCCTGTAAAAATGGTTGTTCAGTGAACTCAGCACACAGTGTGGACAACGTATTACCTCCGTTCCAAAAAGCTTGTCTTAGATTTATCTAGATAAGGATGTATCAAACACCAAACATGTCTAGATACATCCGTATCTTGACAAATCTAAGACAAGCTTTTTTGGACAGAGGGAGTATTTGATAATTATGAGTTCATGATACCTCAATGGCCATTACTTGAGGTATATATGTACGTTCAACGATTTGGAGCTAACCTAGAAAGTAACGCTAGAAAGGTACAGTAGAATAAATGTGTAATATACCTCTGACTGGGGCACCATCCATCAGCTCAAATTTAGCAAGTGTCTCAGTCTCAACATATGTGTTAGGACCTGATCCTGTTGATTCCCGGCGGCGAATCTCAAGCTCCATGTTTTTTATCTTTATTCTGACTAGAAGAAAATAGATCTTTCCTACAATGACATCCTTGAGATGGTACCTGAATAAGGCAATGATCCACCAGAAGATGGTCAATACTCCGACTGTGCTAAATTGGGTGACAAAAAGAACATACTGCCAGACTGGAACTGTACTGATCTTACTTGCTTTTGCTGTACTCAAACTCAATATGCAGGCAATCTTCAATTCCAACTTCCATCTGAAAGCAGTGATCAGTTTTAGTAATCACAGTACAAGGTCGAGCACATTAACTCTAGGCTCCAGCACTCTGAACACCACAATTTACACTGGAAGCCAAGGATATCGAGAAGTGGCTAGTTCATTGCCATCTGAAAGAATATAGGAGGAAACGACGCATGCAAACTACAATTAGATGTTGCATTTGACGAAAGTAGATCGACAAAGTACTCCAGCAATCAGCTTGTTAGAGTATCACCATGAAAATTTGAAAACACAAGTAAGCTTTTACTCCCTCCGTTCCGAATTACTTGTCGCAGGTATGGATGTATCTAGATGTATTTTAGTTCTAGATACATCCATTTCTGCGACGAGTAATTTGGAACGGAGGGAGTAGTAGATAAAAAAGATATCAACAGGAGGAACATGAACATCTGAGTCCGAGTGGACAGTCCTCACTGTTGCACGCTAGTAGAACCATTAATTACCCCTTATTTCGTACGAACTGCTGCCTGCTAACACTTTGTTTTCAAGAAGATCAAAGTCATTGCTAACTTGCCCAGTGATCACTGTGACTTCAAGAATGATGTTGAACTGGTGCTACCATCATTTCCAGTATTTGACCAGGTAAGATCGTATGTTACATCCCTTCCATTTTTTACGCTATTATTATTATTACAAGTTTTATTTCACAACTTGACTAAACGGCACACCGAGATAATTAACAAGGAACACATGATAATGTTAACGGGTAGAGTAAATGGCACTGGCGGTCTAAAAACTTGTGTTACGGGAGCACTTTAGTCACGGTACTTGCAAACTGGAAAAACCCATCATAGAACTTGTGTTGCCGGTGAAGTTTGGTCACACGGGGCATCTGAACCGGCCAGCCGTCCGGTTTTCTCTCTTTCGCGGTCATGCGCGGCGCACGTGATGTCGGTCGAGCACAAAATTGTCATGCGGCGCTCACGTGAGTCCGTGGCTGGCCTCATATTTTTTACACAAAGGCCCTTGGTTTCATACGTAATTTTGTATTTGACCTCTTAAGTGCCATAGCTCACGTTTTTGCACCTGTTTTTTTTTCCACAAAGGCCCCTGCTGCTGTATCTTGATGGCCCGCAGAAGATACCCAGCCGGAGAGTTCTTAGAATTTTGACCCGGACAGGTATGCATGGCCTGCCCCATTTTTCTTGCACGTCCTTTTCTTGTTTTACTTGCCATGTCATTCATATTAATTGCTCGGCCCTGCTACTTTTCATGTATCGGATTTTTAAATATGCGATGAACAATTTTAGACACAGTGTGGACATTTTTCTAAATAAGTGATGAACATTTTTCGAATATGTGGTGAATAACAACAACAACAAAGCCTTTAGTCCCAAACAAGTTGGGGTAGGCTATATGTGGTGAATATATTTTTAAATATGTGCTGAACATATTTCAAATACACGATGACCATTTTTCAAATATGTGATGAACATTTTTTTATATACCTGATTAATATTTTTCCAATACATGATAAACATTTTTTGAGTATGCGAAGAACATTTTAGAAATACATGATGAACTTCTTCGCATATGTAATGAATATTTTCTCCAATGCACGGTGATTTTATAAAATACATATGATCATTCTTTTGATTATTTAAATACATGGTGAACATTTTCTAAATACATGATGGACATTTTTCATATATACGATGAACATTTTCTCTGAAGATATGACGGGCATGTTTTTGATACATGGTGATTTTGACACGATGAACTCTTTCTCAAATAGACTATCAAGGTTGTTTTCAATATGCGCTGAACAATTTTTACAATACATTCGAAATATTTGCACTCTTTTAATATATTTTTAAAATGAATGAAATATTAAAACTATAAATATTTTTAGAGAATATGTATGACTAAACGGAAAAACAAAACAAAATTCATAAGAGAGAAAAAATCACGCGTGCATGTGCTCTATGCATGCAGCGCCTATGTGCTGGCCTATGAGTCACGGCACTTAAGAGGTCAATGCAAAATTATTCGCAAAAAAATACAAAATTACCTACGAAACCAGGGGCCTTTGTGCAAAAAAAAGATGCCGGCCAGGGACTCACGTGAGCTTAGCGTGACAATTTTCGCGCCCAACCGACGTCACATGCACCGCGCGTGATCGCAAAAGAGGGAAAACCGGGCGGCTGACCGGTTCAGATGGCCCTGTGACCAAACTGCACCCGCAACGCAAGTTCTATGACAGGTTTTTCCGGTTTGGAAGTACCATGACTGAAGTGCAGCCGCGGTCAAGTTCTCAGACCGCCAGTGTCATTTACTCTAACGGGTAAGTAGGGCATGACCAAGCCATAAGCCCATAATTGACCTATTCCAAGCATATCACTTAGTCCAACAAACAACCGAAACACTTTAAATTATAAACTTCAGAATAAGTTAACACATCCAGTTACTAGGACTAACCTTGATGCTGTTATTGATTGAAGGAAGAGGAGAATAGTTCCTTACCTGAAAACAAAAACATTAAAGAACATCGAACACTAGGTAATCCACGTAAAACATCAAATACTAAAACCTGAGATGCATTTCCATGTAACCACTAAAGAACAACTCAAAATAGCGTGGAACACATGAAAGTATATATATCAGGGGACATTCTTATACTCAACTTTCCATAAGATAACCAGAATTAGTCTATTGGCGGTCCAAGTTGGACCAAACAAAGTTACGGTGACAGACACATGGAAGATCCATGAGATGAAGTTTAGACTTACACAGAAATCCCGAGATTCCACAATATTACCAACATAGTTTCTACCAATAGTCACTTTCAGGATGTACCTGCAAGCATAACAAGTACACACCATGTTATGGTCCTGCTAGAAGGAGGGCGCAAGAGGGCCGGCCAGGGGCCTTTTTGCCCACGGCCGGGCAAGAGGGAAGGGATTTCCTTCTTAATTCTTGCTTGATTAGATTGATACATCTCCTCTCTTAATATAGAGAGGTTTACTTGACTCCCAAGCAAGGCTTACTTGACCCCTAAGCAAGCGACCCTAATCTCTAATTAACCCTAAGACTAACGGGCTATACCGCCAGCCCAGGCCATTAGGCCCATTACGTACTCTAACACTACACCCCATTTGGACATGCAGCTTGTCCTCGAGCTGCAGCCTAACCAACTTATAACCATGCCTTGACGCAACACAAACCTAACACCTAAAAACAAGCCGTTTACATCTCGGCTTGTTTTATTACTCTCAACCTGAAATGGACTGGGACGATTTATTTTGGACCCCTTAACAAAAAGTGGACACCATCCGCACGTCGGACAGCCACCTGGATCCCATGGACACCATCTGGACAAAAGGAGTGCATGTGTATGGCCACCTGGAAGTGGTCACAAGAGCGACCAGCGGAGGCGCCTTCGCGGCGGCCGGTGGCGGAATGCAGTGGTGCTACGCGGTGTACTCCTGTCGGTGACACCCTGCCTTCTCCCCGCCGGACGGCTGTTGGTCTGCACCGCACAGGGAAGAGGGGAGGGCTTGCGATGGAGAATGACGAGGAGGGGTGCCCCCCCCCCCAACCGCCGATGTCGCAGACTTTGAGGTCGCTGCCCGCGGAAAAAACAACATGCCCGTCGCCCGTGGGGGAAACCGCATGCCCAAGATCACGACGCAGCGGACGAGATCGAGGTCCTTTGCGCAGCGAAGGGCAATTTGGAGGAGCAGCAGTTGCATACCATGCATCTCCCGCACACGCCGACGTGCTAGGAGGCCGCGCGCAGCAACCTGCAGCCTCACCGCCGCCGAGACATGGCGGGTAGTGATCCAAACCGGAAGCGGTGATGGCAACAGCGGGAACTTGATCTGCTGGATGGGGACGCCCTAGGGAAGCGGTGATGGCGACGGCGGGAACTTGATCTGGTGGATCGGGACTCCCGCCGGCGCGGTTGATGCGGGGCCGGAGCTGACCTGTGGTGGCTGCTGCAGCGGAGCGCCGGGCGCGGCGGGGGCCGCCAGGAGCGGCGGCTGCCACTGTAGCCAGGGCGGGGCGGTGGTGGCGGTGGATGGCAGCTGCAGCGGCCCGGCGAGCGCGGCGGGGACGCCCTGGGGCAGCGGCAGCGGCTGCTGTGGCGGAGCGCCGGGCACGGTGGATGGCAGCTGCAGCGGGCCGCCGAGCGCGGCGGAGGCCGCATGGTGCAGCGGCTGCCATGGCAGCCACGGCGGCGCGGTGGCGGCGCAGCCGGGTGCGGCCCGTAGGACCCGACCAAGAACAGGCGGATCTCCTGGACCGCCTGGGTTAGGTCCCGCAGCGCCCCGAACACCTCCTCCGGGGTGAGGACGGCGGGGGCGGGCGCGACGGAGGATCCCGGCAGCGAAAGAGACGGGTTGGGCGACGGTGAAGACATGATCGAACCGAAGCTAGCTGATACCAAATTGTTATGGTCCTGCTAGAAGGAGGACGGCGCAAGAGGGTCGGCCGGGGGCCTTTTTGCCCACGGCCGGGCAAGAGGGAAGGGATTTCCTTCTTAATTCTTGCTTGATTAGATTGATACATCTCCTCTCTTAATATAGAGAGGTTTACTTGACTCCCAAGCAAGGCTTACTTGACCCCTAAGCAAGCGACCCTTATCTCTAATTAACCCTAAGACTAACGGGCTATACCGCCAGCCCAGGCCATTAGGCCCATTACGTACTGTAACACACCAAGTCTTCAGAGATGGTGTTAATTTAGTTTTTGATGCTGAACAGTATGCACACTATTCTTTGTTATGAGATGTGCAAAGCACAATGCAAGTATTTTACTCCCTCCATCCCATAATAATATAAGATGTTACTACAATCAATATGTGAGTGTTGTAATAAAATCTTATATTATGGGACGGAGGGAGTAGATTTCTTTCTTACCTCAGTCTGACATTTGTTCCATTGTATGACTCATATGGCATTTCAACAGTAGAGAACTCAAATGGATATGTCTTTCTTTCATATATTTCACCAGGAACATCTAACTCACGCACTGCATGTACAGAAAAAGGCACTTCAGGTGATGAAATGGACTTATAAAAAACAATAAGGTAGGTAACTTAGATCGATCGAGCGGCGGTAAGCTACACATCATCTGAGGGCCAAACAAATATACACTGTTCACTTAATTATACTTCTTTACTTTAATGAGCAGAGTACACATAACAAGCAAGATGAGAACAACAAATTTTGTTCATAAGGCACAGTATCAGAGAGATTTTGAAGATTATTTTTGGGATTAGTAAACAATGTGTTTCTAAAGGATAGCAAGATTCAAAGGGTGCTAGCAAAAGAAAAGGAACAGACAGCAATAATTGTGAACAGCACAGAGGATATCTTGGCAGGAAGGTTATTGTCCTACTGTAAAATAGTGTTGAAAATTACTTCAAGAGAGAACCTACCCAGTGAAGTGAAGTCATAGAAGTTGCCTCTGTCGAAATACAACTCTGTAATAAAAATGAACACAAACAATAATGTTAATACCTAGCAAGACCTGAAGTGTTGAAAAGTACTCCCTCCGTTTCGAATTACTTGTCACAGGTATGGATGTATCTAGATGTATTTTAGTTCTAGATACATCCATTTCTGCGACGAGTAATTTGGAACGGAGGGAGTAGTTTATGAGTGGACAGAGATAAACAAAAGTAAGATTGGTGCTCAGGAGCAATATTTTTTGCAGTTTCCCAGCAATGAAATCCTACAATTTAGGTAATGAAATTTCAGAATAGCATTTACAAACAAATAGTGCAGTCAGCAATCCGGAAGAATAACTATGCTTAATTTCTAAGAACGTGATACAGCATCCTACAGATCAATTAGCACCAGCACCAGAGCACTTAACCTAATCACATCACGGAAGCATTTGAAGGAGCAGCATAGACTTTACCTATCTGTCCAAGCAGCTCAATCTTAACACCCATGTGCTCAATCCTTTTACCAGGAACAGGCGCTATTGATACCTGCAAACCATTTAATCACAAATCCATGCCAACAGTCGACCTCACACCCTAGAACAAACAAGCGGCAGGCAAGGAACACCACCGTCGGTACCTCTCCGGCTATGGTCTCCAGGCTCTGGAACGCCGGCACCATGGTTGTCTTTCCATTATCCTTCTTGACTGCAACCTGCGATTAAGAATCAAAAGGCTGAGAATGAGTCCAAGAACCCAACGACCTCTCCTGAACACGAAGAAGGTCACGAAGATGTCGCAGCCGAAGGGACCGCTGTACCTGCTTCCGGCTCCTCTCATCGGAAAAGGTCACGAAGATGTCGCAGGGCGGCTTGAAGGCGCCGATGATGTAATTCTGAGAAAAAAGACCGGAAATCAGAGTGGGATCTAGTGCGATCTCAGGTGGTAAAGACGCCCCAATTCGGAGGGGAACAAATAAGGAAAGTCCTAGCAAGGTGGTCAAGATCGGACGTGATCGCGTTGGTTACCATGGCTACGTCGGAACAAAAGAAAAGGTGGATGTGGAGGGCGACGCGGGGACGATAGCTGAGGAAGGTCGCCGACGCCGGAGGAGGGGATCACCGGTGTTGTTGGAGCTGGGCGTCAACTGCCGGGTCGGGCTTCAGGAGAGAGGAAGAGAGAGTTGGATGGGCTGGTCTGCTGGCTTCTACTGTGCTGGGTATGGAACGAGCGATGCGTACAAGACCGTCCACCGGGTGGACCTCACCAAATCGCAGCCGTCCATTGGATCAATCGGGACTGAACACATCGACCCAAGGCAAGGCGGCCCAATGGAGACACGAGTGATGCGTTTGGTAGGCTACATAGAGCCCAGTCAGGCTCGGGCGGGACGAAAATGGAGACACGAGTGTGCAAACAGGCCTGACTCGTATAGGGGCGAAACTTAAAACATCCTGGAGCCTGGCTCGCTGGAATGCTCGAAAAAACTGGGTGTTCACAATGCATGATATTTTGGAACAAAATGAGTTTACAAGAATGGTGGTGACACTGTGGGCAATTTGGCGTGTTCGAAGAAAAAAGTTATTCATGAAGAGATATATGAAAGCCCTTTCTCCACCAATTATTTTATCAATTTCTATCTGAAGGAACTAAAGCTTGTAGCAAAACCATGCCAACCATTGGTCAGAACGACCAAACACAAGCAGTCAGCTTGGTTGCCTCCACTTTCAGTATATGCGAAGGTAGATGTAGATGCTGAAGTAGATGGGGAGTGCAGGAAAGGAGCCGCGGCGGTGGTTTGCAGAGATCAAGAGGGAAGATTTCTAGAAGCATCTTCGATTACCCATCGGTTCATTTTGAACCCGACCATACTCGAGGCATTAGCGGTCCGGGAAGGACAGGCAGTGGTTGCGGACCTTTATTTGAACAATATTCAGATTGCCTCGGATTGCAAGATTGTGGTGGACGGCATCAAACAGAAATCTGCAGCGGAGTATGGTGCCATTGTGCATGAAATTTTAGAACTATCTAAGTATTTTTCTGCGTGTAATTTCGTTCACGAGAATAGGAGCTCGAACTTCGAGGCTCACAATCTCGCTAAGCACACTTTCACTCTTGGATTTGGCCGCATGTGTGGTTGGGTCAACTGAGAGATCTCCATTTTCTTCCTGTAAACGTTCTAAGATATGAATAAAGCTTAGTGAGGATTGTCTAAAAAAACTGTTTTCATTGAGCCAAGCTGAGTCGGGCACAAAAGCAAGACACAACGTAGGGCACGATGCAGGGGGGTTCGGTCGGAGATGGCGGAAGGGGAAAATCGACGGAGACGGGATGACGCGAAATATACCAGTTGTGGGAGTGAGTCTGATAGTAAAAATAGGGGGTACGTAGAAGGAGGCAAGGTCCTAACTACGGTGAAGTTGTGCACCCAAGGTTTATGAGTTCAGGCCCTTCTCGAAGGAAGTAATAGCCCTACGTCTCGGTGCCCGGAGGCTTGGTCGACTGGATATGCGTGAAAGTTACAGGGGGTGCGAACCCTTGTGCCAGAGAAGGGGTGGCTTATATAGGATGCGCCGGATCCCTCAAGCCCTCGGTTACACAGAGTTCAATGTACATTAAGATAGGGCGTTACTGGTAACGCCAGCTATAAAGGACTATAAATGACCTTTAAGACTACGGAGTGAATGTCTGACCATTGCCATCCTGGGTGGACTTAGATCTTCTGTATTCCGATTGACTCTTCGTACGATCAAATGACTCTATCTTTGTCGAGTGAAATTGGGATATCCGAGTGGTATATCTTGTCAAGTGGATTGCACTCGAAGGTGATTTCAGTCGGTATCTTCGGTTGTACTTTGAATGTCTTTGACTCTAGGGTAGTGTCCTTGGGTAGGGCGTCTAGGTCAGGCCCATGACCCTACTGTAAGGGCATATTTATCCCTAAGGTGTTTTGGTGATTGATGACAATGCGTTTGCAGACTAATCGTGTGTCTTGAGTTTCCCAGACGTTTCTTCGCTAGGCACAAGACGGTTTGGAGTCCCTCGAAGACTATTGAGGACAACGTTTTTCTACGTTTCTTTTTGGTGGATTTGAGTCGTAGGAAAGTCGTAATATTAAGAGGGGGTCCGCGTCGGAAAGGTTCGGGTGGAATCATCACGTACACGTTTCTTTCTAGTCCCCTCCTTTCCCCTACACCTTGGAGCATCCTCCGTTTTTATCTCTTTGCCTTGTTCTGGCTGCTGTGTTGGCTTGCGGTAGTACTGCTCCCTAGTGAGCGGTAGTACCGTGCTGTGGCGCGGTAGTACCGTGGGTGCCCATGGTAGTACCGCTCCTCTGGAGCCGTAGTACCGTGACCCCCAGGCCAAGTATCGCTCCCTCGCGGTAGTAGGGGCGGATGTAATTTTTTTACATCCGCACTACCGCGGTACTACCGCATCCCTTGCGTGGTAGTACCGTGCGCGGCCTAGCTCAGCTGCCAGGCAGTAGTACCGCTCCTCTGCGGTAGTACTGTGTCGGATTTTTGCTACGTCCGTTTTTCCAGCAGAAGTTGGCACGGTTGTTCTGTTATCCACGCTCTTCCCAGGGTTGGGGTTCCCTGCCTTGCGGTAGTACCGCAAGGGGGAGCGGTAGTACCGCGTCTGCGGAAGTACCGTCCTCAGCCCATGTGCTTAAGGTCTGCCCTAGCTACTATTGCTGCTGCGGTAGTACCGCGGCTCCTCATGGTAGTACCGCGTGGCCTCGCGGTAGTACCGCTGTTCTGGAGCGGTAGTACCGCTGGTCACGGGCTGGTAGGTGGATAAAGGTTGGTTTTTCTTCCTTAGCTATATAAGGGGTGTCTTCTTCCTCGTGTTGACTACCTCTTCCAACCCTAAGCTCCATTGTTGCTCTAAGCTCCATTTTCGGCCGATCTCACTCCCTGGCCAATCAAACTTGTTGATTTTCTCGGGAGTGGTTGAGAAGGCCCCGATCTACACTTCTACCAAGAGAAATTTGATTCCTCCCACTAATCCCTTGCGGATCTTGTTACTCTTGGGTGTTTGAGCACCCTAGACGGTTGAGGTTACCGCGGAGCCATAGTCCATTGAGGTGAAGCTTCGTGGTGTCGTTGGGAGCCTCCAATTGAGTTGTGGAGATTGCCCCAACCTTGTTTGTAAAGGTTCGGTAGCCGCCTCCAAGGGCACCAATAGTGGAATCACGGCATCTCGCATTGTGTGAGGGCGTGAGGAGAATACGGTGGCCCTAGTGGCTTCTTGGGGAGCATTGTGCCTCCACACCGCTCCAATGGAGACGTACTTCCCCTCAAAGGGAAGGAATTTCGGTAACACATCCTCGTCTCCACCGGCTCCACTCTTGGTTATCTCGTGCCTTTACTTGTGCAAGCTTATTTGTGATATATCTCTTGCTTGCTTGTGTTCCTATCTTTGTTGCATCATATAGGTTGCTCACCTAGTTGCATATCTAGACAACCTACATTGATGCAAAGTTTAAATTGTTAAAGAAAAGCTAAAAATTGTTAGTTGCCTATTCACTCCCCCCCCCTCTAGTCAACCATATCGATCTTTTCAATTGGTATCAGAGCCTCATCTCTTTATTAAGGACTTTACCATCCGAAGAGTATGGTTGATACCGTAGACGGTGTGGAGGAACACTCCGGTGTGAATCTGATCTCGTCTACGGGCGATGGGGGAACCTCGATCTCTCGTGAGGAGTTCAATGTGGCCTTGGAGACATTGAAAACCTCCATGATGACCGAGGTTGAAAGGATGTTTACTAAATTCCTTGAAGGGCTTAAACTATCCACTACACCGTTGAAAGTGGGCGATCCCACTGACAAGGTGACGGATGTTATCTCCGACAAGGGGGAAGCTAGTAGTGAAAAGGCTCCTTCTTCTAGTGGTAAAAATGGCACCGGCATCTTTGCTCATGTGGAACCACCACTTGTTTATGGTGGACCGGTTCCTTCCACTCATTTGAATCATGCCGGTCCTCCCCCTAAGATTGTGAAAAATGAGGACTTCGATTCTTGGGTTTACCGTTTTAAGCATCATTTAAATCATGTGAACACTAATCTTTAGAGAATCATTGAAGAAGGTTTCCATCCGCATGATCCAAGCAACTTCACTCCTCGAGAAGCCGCAGATAATCAATTCAATGAGAATGCTCTCTTCATCATTCAAGATGCAATTCCACCCGAAGATCTACCTCATCTTCGGCCCTTCGCCTTGGCTAAAGACGCATGGCTTTGTGTTGTCTCGCTCTACCAGGGAAGCGCAAGCATTCAACGCTCCAACTATGAAGTGGTGCAAGATGAAGCCGATGAGTTTGCAATGGAAGAAGATGAAGAACCTCGTGAGCTTTATCGGAGAGTAACCAAACTCGCGGTCTCACTCCGAGATCACGGTAGCAAGGACATGGATGACAATTGGATCAAGCGCAAATTCCTCAAGGCAATGATGCCTTACCACAAGGCCATGTCCTCCGTCATTCGTCAAAGGCCGGACTTCCACACTTTGACCTCAAGTGAAGTGTTGGATGAGTTTGTGGCTATGAACATCTTGGACAAGACCGCCGACAATGCGGTGCTTCGCTCTCAAAGGGCAAAGAAGCCCAACCTTGCATTAAAGGCCAAGGTTTGCGGTGAAGAGGAATAATAAGAGGAAGAAGAGGAAAGCAACCCCGAAGATACAAAGTATGCCTATCATGAACACATGGCACTTGCTTCAAGGCAATTTTGGAGTAATAAAAACTCAAGGCCAAACTTCAACAAGAACAACTCAAGTGGCACGAAGAGCAAGCAACGTGTAAGGACTTGCTACAATTGTGGCAATGTGAGTCACTTTGTTGTGGAGTGCCCGTATGAGAAGAGGGAAGACAATGGTGGCAAGCTCATTCGAAAGGACAAAGCCAAGTCTTTCCCCAACAAGAACAACTTCACCAAGAAAATCCCTCACAAGGCGTTGGTGGTTCAAGAAGAGTACCATGAGGATGGTGATGATGATGATGATGATGAAGATGGTGAGTCGGTGGCCATGGCATCCGTTGCCATTGCAAAAACTCCACGACTATCTATCTTTGCCTCACCCAATGAGAACATCACCGCCAAGTGTCTCATGGCTAAAGCCACCAACAAGGTAACTCCCAACATCAAAACTACCATCATTAATAATCCTTCCTTGACGGATTGCATTGATGAATGTGGGGGATATAATGTGGAGGAAAATGAGCTTGAGTCCTTTATTGGTAAACTCAAGGGTAAATCCAAGAAGCATTTTATTGCTCTCTTGGAACAACTCGGTGAAGCCAATGACATGATCGAGTATCATGAAGATACTATCTCCAAGATGGAGGGGCATAATCGTGACTATGCCGATGAGATCTTGGATCTTTCCAATGCTCTTGAGGAAGAGTGTGGTCTTCGTTTGGCTCTTGAGGAGTCACACAACGTTGATCATGCTAAGTTAAAGAAAGATTTTGATCATGCTCTCATTGTCTCTAGTGTGCTAAACTTTGAGAAGGCCGAACTTGAGGTTGATCTTGCTAGAATCAAAGAGGAGTTTGATCTACTTGACAAGGCTCACAAGGACTTGAAGGGTGCTCATGCTAGCCTCAAAGAGTCTCATGATCAACTTCAAGTAAAGCTAACCAAGGAAAAAGCCACTTTTTCTCGTATGATGTTAATTGATAATGCAAATGCTACTAACCCGTGTTGTGAGCATGTGCATCTTGTTGAGGAGAACGCTAAGCTAAAGGTGCAACTTGAGAAAGGTCTTGCGTCTTGCATACAAGGCGAGAAGAACCTCAACGACCTCTTGACCAACCAAAAGGGAGTTGTGGCCAAGGAAGAGGTTGGGTACGTGCCCAAGTCCAAGAACAAGAAAAAGAATGACAAGGCCAAACGACCTCCTCCTCTCATGCAAACCTTTGTGAAGGAGAGTGAGGGTGCTACTAAAGAGAAGGAGAAAAACTCCATGAGGGGTATTGGTGCCAAGAAGGGAAACGCTCCCCTTCCCAACAAAGCCGGGGACTTTAACCCTTCTTACGTGCTGTGCCGCGCTGGTGATGGGCATGTTTATGCCAAATTTGTTGGTTCTCCTTATGAGTACATTGAATGGTCTATTTGGGTTCCTAAGACCCTTGTTACTAATATCAAAGGACCCATTACAAAATGGGTACCTAAAACCAAGCATTGATCTCTTGTAGGTGTTTGCTTCCGGTGGGGGGTCATGGTTGCTCGATAGTGGAGCTACTAATCATATGACCGGAAGCAAGGACTTGGTGGTGGACGTGCAAAAGATTCCATCCATTCCCACCAATGTTGAGTGGGGTGATGCCTCGTCTTCTAAGGTATTGGGACTCCGTAAAGTTGTCATTTCTCATGATCTTACGATCGAGAACGCCATGCTTGTTGAGTCCCTTGCATACAATTTACTTTCCGTTCGTCAACTAGCACTCATGGGCTTTGCCACTTTCTTTGATATTGATTCTGTGGCCCTCTTGTGGAGCAAGACTCTTAAAGTAGCCTTTGTTGGGCATGTCGAGAACGGTCTCTATGTGATTAACTTTTCGGAGCGACCCACTAAGACCGCGACATGCCTAATGGCTAAAGTTGACGTGGGATGGCTTTGGCATCGCCATTTAGCCCACGTCAATATGAGATCTTTGCAAAGTCTTCTCAAGGGGTACCATGTCCGTGGACTAACAAATGTTAGTTTTGCCAAAGATCGTGCTTGCAGTGCTTGCATCGAAGGAAAGCTACATGAGAAGGCTCACCCTCCCACGACTATCATCTATTCGAAGAGGCCCTTGGAGCTCCTTCATTTGGATCTCTTTGGACCTCCATCCTTTGATAGTCTTGGGGGTAGAAAGTATTGCTTGGTGATTGTACATGACTATTCAAGATACAGTTGGGTATATTTCTTCAAGAGGAAGAGTGAGACGCAACAAACTGTCATCGACTTTGCAAATGAAGCTCAACGACGACATAATACAAAGATCTTGACAATAAGAAGCGACAACGGCTCCGAGTTCAAGAACTACACCTTGGATGAGTTTTTGAGTGATGAGGGAATCAAGCATCAATATTATGCACCCTATACCCCTCAACAAAATGGTGTAGCAGAGAGGAAGAATCGGACGTTGATGGATGCGGCAAGGACCACGATGGCGGAGTTCAAGTCTCCCTACAACTTTTGGGCCGAAGCCATCAACACTACGTGTCATGCATCTAATCGGCTCTACCTCCGCAAAGGCTTGAACAAGACTCCATATGAGATACTCACCGGTAACAAGCCCAACCTCAAGTACTTCCGGGTGTTCGGGTGTAAGTGTTTCATTCTCAAGAAAGGTGTATGTTTGTCTAAATTTGAGGCTAGAGCTCATGAGGGCATATTTGTTGGTTATGCTACAAACTCTCATGCTTACCGTGTTCTCAATAAGTCCACGTGACTTATTGAGGAAACGTGTAACGTGGAGTTTGATGAGAATAACGGCTCCCAAGTGGAGCAAAAGTGGTACTTGTGATGTAGGTGATGAAATTCCTCCTCAAGCCATAAGAACAAGCAAAATACCTTCGTGGATGTCAAGTGGATAGACATGAATCACATGAGGAAGGACAAGTTTCGGGAGTATTTTGGAGAAGCTCTGGATTTGGTGGAGCAGTTCGCTATTGAGCCTGTGATCTCCTTCCACCTGGACTATGACCCTGAGCTTATCTGTCAGTTCTTTGCCTCAGTTTACTTTCACCCCGGGGATGAGCGGAGGATGACCTGGATGACCAATGGCCGTCAGTTGTCTGCTACCTGGAAGGAGTTCATGGGTCTGCTCCACGTTCCTGATGACGGGCTTCACACACCCGTTGGTGTTCGCCCCCACGCCAATTCTGAGTCTACTAACAAGAACTTGCTTTAGCCGTACTATGTTGAGAAGGTGCTTCCCAGTGGCAAGTCGACTTGGGTGCTGAACTCTTTTCTGGATATCATGCATCACATCTTCCGCAACACACTGTTCCCTCGCATTGGCGACAAGGACAAGGTTCATTCCTATCTGGTGGACATGATGCTCCTGTGCGCGGAGGCACGTTCGTCTCAGACTCAGCCACATGATGTCTCATACATCATGTGGTGTGAGCTTCGGTTTGCGGTGTACACCCACAAGGTACCTATCTATGGACCATACCTATTTCTCTTGATCTCCACGACTTGGGAGAAGATGTACCCTGGTGATGAGTTCCTTGCTCCAGATTGGATTCGGCATGAGTCCATTAGTCTCCGCGTCAAGCCCAACTGGGCCAACACTACTACTCGTGCTGAGGCGTCTGCTGCTAGGAGGGCTATTGGTGAGGAGGAGGCTGGTGCAGAGGATGTTGCTGAGGACCGTGCTGCTAGGTCTTCCCCACCTTCCTCTGAGCCGTCGTGGGCCAAGAAGTTTAAGGACAAGATGAAGACTCTCTTCTGCATGCAGGCGAAGGGGCAGTACAGGACTCACGTGACATCCAAGAGAGTCGCCGCCGCGACAAGAAGGTCATGAGGCTCTTTGGAGAGGATGTCTTTGGCGGTTCTGAGGATGCCATCATGCCAGAGGCTGCATGGATGGCGAAGCAAGGTTTCAAGTGGACTAGCTCTGAGGAGGACATCGAGGAGATCGTCCCCGCCGCCGAGTCTGACGAGGAGCATTGGGATGATTTCTCTGCCTGAGCCACCCCGTGTGTGTAGGTGTCCTCTGTGCCTTTTTGGCGTTTCGATGCCAAAGGGGGAGAGAGTGTAGGGATTTGCGTGTTTGCGAGTCGTGTGTCGTGTTTGGTGTGTTTGCTTTGTCATTTGGACCTCGTTTGCCTTTGTTTGGTTTGTGCCTTTGAGACTTATCCTTCATATGGTGTAAGACATATGCACTCTATTCTATCTTAGTGAGCTTATGTTCGTGCTATCTTGTCTAGTGTTAGCCTTACTATTGCAAGATATGCCTTCTCTCTATAATATAGGGGGAGCTTTGATCCTAGTATGTGTGCCGTGCAGTCCAAAGCACCCATCTAGTTGGCACACATCTAGGGGGAGCCCGTCTATATTCTAGAGAGGAGGGGTTTGCGTTTGCTTAATATTATTTCCCTTGTGCAAATCCCGTATTGTCATCAATCCACCAAAAAGGGGGAGATTGTAAGGGCATATTTATCCCTAAGGTGTTTTGGTGATTGATGACAATGCATTTGCGGACTAATCGTGTGTCTTGAGTTTCCCAGACATTTCTTCGCTAGGCACAAGACGGTTTGGAGTCCCTCGAAGACTATTGAAGACGGCGTTTTTCTACGTTTCTTTTTGGTGGATTTGAGTCGTAGGAAAGCCGTACTATTAAGAGGGGGTCCGCGTCGGAAAGGTTCGGGTGGAATCATCACGTACACGTTTCTTTCTAGTCCCCTCCTTTCCCCTGCACCTTGGAGCATCCTCCGTTTTTATCTCTTTACCTTGTTCTGGCTGCTGTGTTGGCTTGCGGTAGTACTGCTCCCTAGTGAGCAGTAGTACCGTAGGCACCAGCGGTAGTACCATGCTGTGGCGCGGTAGTACCGTGACCCCCAGGACAAGTACCGCTCCCTCGCGGTAGTAGGGGTGGATGTATTTTTTTTACATCCGCGCTACCGCGGTAGTACCGCATCCCTTGCGCAGTAGTACCGTGCGCGGCCTAGCTTAGCTGCCAGGCGGTAGTACTGCTCCTCTGCGGTAGTACTATGTCGGATTTTTGCTACGTCCTCTTTTCTAGCAGAAGTTGGCATGGTTGTTCTGTTATCCACGCTCTTCCCACACTTGGGGTTCCCTGCCTTGCGGTAGTACCACAAGAGGGAGCGGTAGTACCGCGTCTGCGGAAGTACCATCCTCAGCCCATGTGCTTAAGGTCTGCCCTAGCTATTGTTGTTGCTGCGGTAGTACTACGGCTCCTCACGGTAGTACCGCGTGGCCTCACGGTAGTACCGATGTTCAGGAGCGGTAGTACCGCTGGTCGCGGGCTGGTAGGTGGATAACGGTTGGTTTTTCTTCCTTAGCTATATAAGGGGCGTCTTCTTTCTCGTGTTGAATACCTCTTACAACCCTAAGATCCATTGTTGCACTAAGCTCCATTTTCGCCCGATCTCACTCCCTAGCCAATCAAACTTGTTGATTTGCTCGGGAGTGGTTGAGAAGGCCCCGATCTACACTTCCACCAAGAGAAATTTGATTCCTCCCACTAATCCCTTGCAGATCTTGTTACTCTTGGGTGTTTGAGCACCCTAGACGGTTGAGGTCACCGCGGAGCCATAGTCCATTGAGGTGAAGCTTCGTGGTGTCATTGGGAGCCTCCAATTGAGTTGTGGAGATTTCCCCAACCTTGTTTGTAAAGGTTCGGTCGCCGCCTCCAAGGGCACCAATAGTGGAATCACGACATCTCGCATTGTGTGAGGGCGTGAGGAGAATACGGTGGCCCTAGTGGCTTCTTGGGGAGCATTGTGCCTCCACACCGCTCCAACGGAGACGTACTTCCCCTCAAAGGGAAGGAACTTCGGTAACACATCCTCGTCTCCACCGGCTCCACTCTTGGTTATCTCGTGCCTTTACTTGTGCAAGCTTATTTGTGATATATATCTTGCTTGCTTGTGTTCCTATCTTTGTTGCGTCATATAGGTTGCTCACCTAGTTGCATATCTAGACAACCTACTTTGATGCAAAGTTTAAATTGTTAAAGAAAAGCTAAAAATTGTTAGTTGCCTATTCACCCCCCTCTAGTCAACCATATCGATCCGTTCACCTACCCTAGCTACATGTCATCGTCATTAGCCCCCGAATGGATTGAGGTCCGAGTGAAAAAAGGGTTGAAGTTGGTTCCGACTCGATTCCATTCCTTGGAGGCATTCTAACGGAGCCTGGTAATCATGCTGAAGCTTTAACCTTGTCTCAGTCACCTTGATCAGTTTAGTGGTCATCGAGTGAATTATGCTGATAATCTTCGAGTGTTGTTCTGATGCGAAATCTTTGGCGCGATTGGTTTCTCTGTGGTTCCCGGATCTCATGGGATTCGAAATTCTGAAGAAGGACGCGGGACGGAGCTGTAACATCCCGGATGTAACATTCCATAATTGTAACTCCAACTCTTGCCATTTCCGGCAATGTCATATGTTACATCCTCCGTGGTTGGGTTTTATCCTCGTTTTGCATTTTCGTCATGTCATGTATTTCATCTCATGTCATCATGTGCATCTCATTTGCATTCGTGTTCGTCTCATGCATCCGGCCTTTTTCCCGTTGTCCGTTTCGGAATCCGACACTCACACATGCACCCATTGCACCTCCGAGATCACGTTTCGTGAGCAGGAGAAAAACGTTCTCAGAATGGGCAGAGATTTGTCGAGTGTCCTTGGTACTTCACCGGTAGGCCGCCTGTCAAATTTCGTTCCATTTGGAGGTCGTTTGATGCCCCAACGGTTAACCGTGTAACCGTCGAAACCCCTCTTTATTTGCAGCCCAACACCCCTCCACAACAGTCCACTAGCCCATCTAAACCCCCTCCATGCTCTCCGTCGTTGGATCATGATCATGTGGGCAAAAACCACACCTCAATAGCCCTCTCCTCGCTTCCAGAATCTATAAATATGCCTTCCCCTCAGAAATCACGGGTCTAACCCTAGCCTTCCCCTTCCTCCGCGCGCCGGACACGTACGGACGGCGCCGGACGCGTCCGCCGCCACCCCACAACGAATCCACATCCTATACATGGCCCCTGGCCGCCACCAGCTGCCGCCGACCTGCGAGCCCGGGCTGGGCCCTCCCTGCCCGCGCGCCGCTCCCCGCCGCCGCGCCTCGCCCGCTCCCGCTCTCGCTCCCACTCCCGTGCGCTGCCGCCTGCCTCGCGCGTCGTTGCCCACCGCGCGCAGCCGCGCCACCCGAGCTCCGCCGCGCCGCCGCCGGTCCCCTCCGGCCCGGATCCGGTGGGATCCGGCCGGATCTCGCCTCGCCGTCGTCCTCCCCCGTCTCCGGCGACCCCGCGCCTCGCAAGACTTCTTTGACCTCGCCGGAGTTGCCTCGGTTCGCGTGCCGCAAACAATCCTAGATATGAGGTGGTATTTTTTGTCTAAGTCCCTGGAACCTATCTCATGTGTGCTACTTCGACCTGCCATAACTTCGTGCCCGTAGCTCCGATTTGCGCATATGATATATCGAAATATTCATCTCGTGAGGCTCTACATTGTAGTGTCATTTTCATGCATGTTACTGTCCATATTGATGCCCAAATCATCGTTGCAAAAGTGCTAAATGATGTTATCTGCTGGAGACTATCAGAACTTGCTGTTTTGTCTTTTTCATAGCTTTTTGTGTGTTCATCTTTTGAGCAACATGTCAACATGTTTTAGGAGCATCTTTATGCCTTGTTTACAGTGGTGTAATCCTTGTATTTTTATGTGCCCTGTGGTGACTACCACAAGCATGCCAAGTAGGCCACTTGATGTTGCTGATTTCAGTGACTTAGTTTTTCTTCTAAGTCTTTTCCTGCTACATTAGGTTGCCATGTTAACTTGTTGCTACAAGTGGATCCATGCATATTTTGATGAAGTTCAGTAAGGATGTTTTGTAGATACGATTATGCTCTACCCATCCATGCCTTTGTTTGTAATTATGGGGTGCTTTAGCTTGTCATTAACATGCTCTAGTTCTGTTCAATATTATTGCTGTCAGTCTGTTAACAGGAAGTGCATTTTTGCCACATGTTTTGATAGTGATCCATGAACCCTATGACCATGCTCTTGCCATGTTTAGCTTCATATATGTGTCTTCTTACTGTTGGTTGCTTTGGTATTCCATGAAATGCTTTGTGGTGAGTTGCACAAGCTCGCAAACATGCCTACATGAATCTGCTTCTGCCATGCCATGTTTTTCTACTAAGTCTGAATCTGTTCATACCACTTGCCACGTTTGCATTGATGCTACCATCTTTTCTGTGGATCTTTGGCCCAAGTTCACTAAGTGAGTTTTGTTCTTTGCCTTTAGTACTAGCATGCCATGCTCAAGTTTGCCATGATAGGTTCTTGTAGCATGTAGTTTACTAGCTCTAAACATTGCTACCTGATGTTGTTTCTGCCATGGTCAGTGAATTTCTGCAAAGTCTGTTAAACTATTGTCATTTGTATTTTTGCCATGCTGTTTTAGACTTGTTCTAGTGAGTTCTAGCAGTAGCTCAGTGTTCATGATTTGTAGAGCTTCACTGGTACTTCACTGCCATGTGTTTTGTTTTTATGTTGGAGTGTTGTAGCATATTTTCATGATGCATCTTAAGTGCTATGTTGCTGTTAAGCGCAGTTTTGTATTGTTCTTATTTTGCTCGTCATTTGCAAACCGTGCATCCATTTCCGGTGATCTTTATATCGATTTCAACCTAAATCTCCCAACCTATCCAGTGGCATGCTTGGTTTGCCAAGTTAATGCCATGATCATCTTTTCCCTTCCGAGTACCCATATGCATTGCACATCATACCTTGCATTCCATACCATGTCTTGCATCATGTTGCTTGCGCATTGCATCGTGGTTGACTATTGTTCGGTTGCTTGTGTTCTTGCTTTGGGTAGAGCCGGGAGATGAGTTCGTGAACGAGGCAAGATGATCATTACCCCTGATATCACTTCTATCTTTGCTTGCTAGTTGTTCGTTCTATCGCTATGTCGTGCTACTTACCACTTGTTATCAAGCCTCCCTTATTGCCATGTCAAGACTCTAACAACCTTCCTAGCAAGCCGTTGTTTGGCTATGTTACCGCTTTTGCTCAGCCCCTCTTATAGCGTTGCTAGTTGTAGGTACCTTGCAGGTTGTTCCATGTTGGAACATGGATATGTTGGGATATCACAATATCTCTTATTTAATTAATGTATCTATATACTTGGCAAAGGGTGGAAGGCTTGGCCTTTTGCTCGGTATTTTGTTCCACTCTTGCCGCCTTAGTTTCCGTCATACCGGTGTTATTTCCCTTGAATTTTGCGTTCCTAACACGGTCGGGGTGTTATGGGCCCCCCTTGTCTCTTCGCCTAAAGTAAAGCTTTCCCGAGGAGATCCAATGTTGGTTTTACCATTTTCCTAATAACAAGTAAAATTTGCATAGGGAGTAATTAACTCGAGGCCTCTTAATCAACCCCCCCGGGCCAATGCTCGACATGAGTGTTGGTCCACCTACCTAGTAGTCGGTGGTGCCGCCTCGAGGCAACTCGGGTTCTTTTGGCTATCGTCCACTTTGCATAGACGGATGAGTCCGTAGATAGAGAGCGCGCGACTTTGGACACGGATCTGACTCACCAGGAGATCTCCTTGGGATAGTTTTCCTTTCTTCGAAGAGCTTGTGCTCCTGGATTCTGAGAATACTTGGGGTGTCCCGCGATGGAGGATTGTCTCCGCGGATCGTGAGCTTGTCATGGGCTAAGTTGGGACACCCCTACAGGGTTTAAACTTTTGAGAGCCGTGCCCGCGGTTATGTGGCAGATGGGAATTTGTTAATATCCGGTTGTAGAGAACTTGACACTTGACTTAATTAAAATGCGCCAACCGCGTGTGTAACTGTGATGGCCTCTTTCCGAAGAGGTTCGGGAAGTGAACACGGTGGGGTTATGTTTGAACGTAAGTAGTTCAGGATCACTTCTTGATCACTTCTAGCTCGGCGTCCGTTGCGTAGATTCTCGTCTTACTCTTGTACTCGTATGTTAGCCACCATATTTTCTTAGTGCTTGCTGGAACTCCACCATATATCCACATCCTACCTTTGAGCTTAAATAGTCTTGATCTTGCAGGTTTTGAGATTGCTGAGTCCTCGCGGCTCACAGATACTACAAACACAGTTGCAGGTGCCGACGATACCGATGCAGGTGTTGCCACCGAGCTCAAGTGGGAGTTCGACGAAGACCTTGGTTGTTACTATGTTTCCTTTCCGGATGATCAGTAGTGGTGCCCAGTAGGGACGATTGGGATTTAGCATGGGTGGTTGTCTTCTTTTCATTTGGATCCGTCCGTAGTCAGACCTTGTGTGCACTTTGAATGATGTATGAATATTTTGATCATTGTGTGACGTGGCGATTGTAAGCCAACTATTTACTTCCTTGTTCATTTACATGGCAATGCATGAAGATGACCCTTCTTGCGATCATACCAAAATGCGGTTATGCCTCTAAGTCGTTCCTCGACACGTGGGAGATATAGCCGCATCTTGGGCGTTACAAGTTGGTAATCAGAGCGATCCCGACTTAGGATCCCCCTGCTTGATCGAACTGCTGACGTTGTTGAGTCTAGAACAAAACTATTTTGAGTCTTAGGAATATATATATTGGAGAGTAGGATTCTTTTTTACTCCTCAACCCCCTTCGTCGCTCTAGTCAGAACTCTTGACGTAGATGTTTTGACTTCTCTCTCCTCTTTTTCTCTAAATTTTTTTAGGATCACGCGGGTATCTTGGGATCGTTCCGGTATTGTTGTGATGAGAACATTGTTCTTGGTGCCTCCTGACATTTAGGGGTTGTGGCAGTGTCCCGGGGAGTTGAGGTCCGAGGTGTTGTCGTCACAATTTTATCATTGCAGTTCTAGAATGCCTGAACTCACTGACATCGAAAATCTCTTATATGCAGTTAGTGGTGAGATAACCTCGACGCCACCCAGTACTGGGGAGGGAGTTCGATCAGGAGTATTGCCATAGCTCGTATATTGGATGCTTTTTGAAGGTCGAGGTACATGATTTCTAGAGTTTTCTTGGTTATGTGTTGACAGATGGATACAGTTGGAGCATAGGGCTTGTTAGTTGTGTGATATATATTGTGCCTCCCTGTATCCCCAACAACAGATTGCATAACCAGAAAATTTCAGGAGTTAATTGGTGGGAATTCTAGTAGCTCTTAGTTATTCTTCCGGCAAATAGTTGGTATGGGATTGGGTGATCCTTACCATTTGTTTGTTCCAGTCGTACCTTGTTGTTTCATTAATCGACCTTTGTCTATGTGGCTTCTCACCTTAATGGTCATGTAATGTTAACTTTGGAATGCATTCGTTCAATCTCTGTTCGAATTTTTATTGTGAAGACTATATGTTGCACATATCTATCCGTTGATTCAGCTTGTCTATCATAGTCTAACGGATGTCACCTTCTTCAGGATGGCTCCCCCAATGCATCTGAATCCGCAACGTACTGATGGAGAGCAGTCAAACCCTCCACCTCCGCCACCTCCTCCGCCTCCGGAGGCATGGCAAGATGTGATGGCGGCCACCAATGCCAATACCCAGATGCTTTTGCAGCTCTTGTAAGAGGGCAACCAAGGCCAAGGCAACCAAGGAAATCAAGGTCAAGGGCAATTCAACAATCAGCCTCAGTTTGCTACCCTCAACCAGTTTCTTGCAAATCAACCAAAGTCTTTCAGCACTTGTGCCGAGGCCATGGACGCTGATGATTGGCTCATGGGCATCAACAAGCATTTTGAATGTAGCAATGTCAGGCCTGAGGACTATGTCAAGTTCGCTTCTTTTTAGCTCAAGGACCAAGCAGCTGATTGGTATCAGTAGTACAAAGATTCCAGAGGGGGTCGAGTGATTACCTGGACTGACTTCTGTTGGGACTTTCAAGCTCATCACATTCCAACAAGTGTTGTCGAGAGCAAGCATGAGGAATTCCGCAATCTCAAGCAAGGAAGCATGTCCGTGTAGAAATACAACATCTAGTTTCAGAAGCTTGCTCGCTTCGCAAGGCAGAATGTTCCTGATGAAAAGAGCATGATCTATCACTTCAGGGGTAGCCTCAGAGAGGATCTGCAGTTAGCTCTCGTTCTTGTTGAGCCTGCTCAGTTCAATCAGTTCTACAACATGTCCCTCAGGAAAGAAGCTACTCATCTCAAGTGTGAGGCTTCAAAGAAGAGAATCAGGGATGCAGTTCACTCGTCTTCTTCCTCTCAAGTGTCAGCTAAGCAACAGAAGTTCTGGCTTACTCCACCTCCTCTGTTTCGACAGCCCAACCAGCAGAAGAACTCAGGTGGCCGTGGATCTTCCCACCCACCCAACCCAGGCTATCAGAACAAGTCTCAAACTCAGGCTCCAAGGACAGGTGGTCCTCCTCCTCCACCTTTCCGTCCGCTTTCAGAGGTCGCTTGTCACAGGTATGGTTTGAAAGGGCATTACTCAAACAAGTGCACCCAGAAGCGCCTTTCGCCTCCTCCTCCGGTTAGGTCAGCAAGCAATGTAGTTGTCAAGCACAATCCCAAGTTTGCAAAGGTGAATATGTTAAATGTAGCTCAAGCAGCGGATTCTTCAGATGTGATCATGGGTAACCTCCCAGTTAACTCTTTTTCGACAAAAGTATTATTTGATACTAGTTCATCGCATTGTTTCATGTCAAGACCATTTTTTGGCAAGCATGGGTTCGTAACTAAAGATTTGCTCAAGCCGTTATCTATTGTTTCTCTGGGAAAGATTATGGACTCTAGCATGGTGGTTCCGGATGTTACCATCAAGATGGGCAATTATAAATTCCTAGCTTCCCCAATTGTTCTCGGCAATTCCAATATTGATCTCATTCTTGGCATGGATTGGCTTTCTCAGCACAAGGCCTTTCTTGATTGTGCTGCCAGGGAGATTAAATTGATGCACCCTTCTAAGGATGTGATCATCTATGCCGCTCGTGATGAAACCATTCGGTTGTTCTCTCTTAATGAGAAGGGCGAGTTAGACTCTATTTCTCAGATTCCAGTGGTTTGTGAGTATCAAGATGTCTTTCCAGAAGAGATTCTGGGTATGCCTCCTCACCGGCCAGTCGAGTTCATTATTGATCTTCAGCCCGGTACAGAACCCTTTTGCAAGAGCCCATACAAGCTTGGGCCAAAAAGCTGAAAGAATTGAAGAAACAACTGGATGAACAAGAGCGTTTGGGTCTGATCAGACCAAGTTCATCTCCGCGGGGTTGTGGTGTTATTTTTGTCCAGAAGAAAGATGGCACGAACTGACTTTGCGTTGATTACCAACCATTGAACAATAAGACAATCAAGAATAAATATCCACTTCCCAACATCAATGAGCTATTCGAGCAACTCAAAGGTGCAAAGGTGGTTTCCAAGCTTGACCTCCGTATGGGTTATCATCAGATTCGCATTCGTGAAGAGGATATCCCAAAGACAACATTCAGAACAAGCTTTGGTTCTTATGAATATACTGTCATGTCCTTCGGGCTTGTTAATGCCCCATCAACTTTCTCTCGCATGATGAACTTCATCTTCAACCCCTACACCAATGAATTCGTCCTGGTGTCTCTCGACGATATCCTGGTTTTCTCCAAGAATAAAAAGGATCATGCCAGGCATTTGCGATTGGTGCTTGACAAGGTTAGAGAGTATCAATTCTACACAAAGTTCTCCAAATATGAGTTTTGGCTTGATGAAGTTCTTTACCTTGGTCACATCATCTCCCCCAAGGGCATTTCTGTTAATCCGGAGAAGTTTTTTGCAATTATGAACTGGGAGCCTCCTCAGAATGTCAAGCAACTCTACAGTTTCCTTCGGCTTGCAAGCTATTGCCGAAGATTTGTTGAGAATTTCTCAAAGATAGCTAAGCCTCTTTCCAACCTCCTCCAGAATCATGTCAAGTACTCCTGGACTCCTGAGTGTGATGTTTCTTTCAACACTCTCAAAGAGAAACTCCTCACAGCTCCTTTCCTAACTCCTCCTGATGTGTCCAAGCCATACAAAGTTTGTGTGATGCCTCGTTGCAAGGTCTCTGTGTGGTGTTAATGCAAGAGAAGAAATTTGTGGCCTATACTTCTCATTAGTTGAAGCCAAATGAAAGGAACTACCCCACTCACTGAGTTGGTGGCAGTTGTCCATGCTTTAATAACATGGAGACATCTCTTGTTGGGAAGGCAGGTGGACATTTTCATCGATCACAAGAGTCTCAAGTACATCTTCATTCAACCCAACCTCAACCTCCGGCAAACTCGTTGGGTCGAAATGATTCAAGAGTACAATCCAAGAATTGAGTACACTCCCGGCAAGGCGAATGTGATTGCAGACACTTTGAGCAGAAAGTCTTATTGCAACAACTTAATTCTCAAGCCATTTCAACCGGGTCTTTGTGAAGCATTTCGAAAGATCAACCTCCAAGTTATTGCTCAAGGTTTTCTTGCCAACCTTCAAGTCACTCCAACTTTGGAAGATCAAATTCGTGAGCCACAACTCCTTGATACCATGGTGAAGAAGGTGAAACATGGTGTTGCCAAGGCCTTACCAAAACACAAGTGCTATCACATAGATGACAAGGACACCTTATTCTTCGAGGACCGGACTGTGTTTCCTAAAGGTGATCTGAGGAAGGTCATATTGAATGAAGCGCACAATTCTCTTCTTTCCATCCACCCAGGCAGTTCGAAGATGTACCATGACCTAAAGTAATCGTATTGGTGGACTCGAATGAAGCGAGAGATTCTCAATCTGTGAATGAATGTGATGTCTATCGAAGGGTGAAAGCAGAACATCAATGACCAGCTGGTCTCCTCCAACCTCTTGCTATTCCAGAATGGAAGTTTGATCATATTGAAATGGACTTTGTCACTGGCTTTCCCAAGTCCAAGCGTGGTAATGATGCTATCTTTGTTGTCATTGACAAGCTCACAAAAGTGGCTTATTTCCTTCCAATCAAAGAATCCATCATGGCAGCTCAGTTGGCAGAGCTATATACCTCCAAAATTGTCTCGTTGCACGGAATTCTGCAATTTATCTCTTCAGACCGCAGAAGCATTTTCACTTCCAAGTTCTGGGACTCCTTCCAGAAGGCCATGGGCACCAACATTCATTTCAGCATGGCTTTCCATCCTCAAACAAGTGGCCAAGTTGAGAGAGTCAATCAAATCCTCAAAGACATGATCAGAGCTTGTGTCATCTCTTTCGGTATGAAGTGGGAAGATTTCCTCCCATATGCCGAGTTCTCCTTCAACAACAGCTACCAAGCAAGTTTGGGCAAGGCCCCATTTGAAATTCTATATGGCAGAAAGTGTTGTACTCCTCTCAATTGGTCCGAGACTGGTGAACACCAACTTCTTGGCAATGACTTGATCACAAAAGCTGAAGAAATGTGTAAAGTCATCCGTGAAAATCTCAGAGCCGCAATCGCGCCAGAAGAGTTACTATGATAGCAAGCATCATGACCTGGCTTTTGAGATTGGAGACCATGTGTATCTCCGCGTCTCTCACATGAAAGGCACTCAACGCTTCGGTATCAAAGGGAAGCTTGCCCCTAGATATGTGGGTCCTTTCAAGATCATTGGCAAAAGAGGCGACCTTGCTTATCAACTTGAGCTTCTGTCCAACTTCTCAAATGTGCACGATATGTTTCATGTGTCACAACTTCGCAAGTGCTTCAAGACGCCCGAGCGCACTATCAACTTTGAAGAGATTGACCTCCAAGAAGACTTGTCTTATCATGAGCATCCTGTTACCATTCTTGAAGAAACCGAGCGCAAAACTCGCAACAAGTCGATCAAATTCCTGAAGCTACATGGGAACACGAGGATCACCTCCGTTCAAAATATCCAGAATTCTTTCAGTCCTAGATCTTGTGTCGAGATCCTCTTGTAGTAGTGGAGAGTTGTAACATCCAGGATGTAACATTCCATAATTGTAACTCCAGCTCTTGCCATTTTCGGCAATGTCATATGTTATATCCTCCGTGGTTGGGTTTTGTCCTCATTTTGCATTTTGTTCATGTCATGCATTTCATCTCATGGCATCATGTGCATCTCATTTGCATTCGTGTTCGTCTCATGCATCCGGTCTTTTCCCCGTTGTCCATTTCGGAATCCGACACTCACACATGTACCCATTGCACCTCCCAGATCTCGTTTCGTGAGTGGGAGAAAAACGTTCTCGGAATGGGCCGAGATTTGTCGAGTGGCCTTGGTACTTCACCAGTAGGCCGCCTATCAAATTTCGTTCCATTTGGAGGTTGTTTGATGCCCCAAGGGTTAACCGTGTAACCGCCGAAACCCCACTCTCTTTGCAGCCCAACACCCCACCACAACAGCCCACTAGCCCATCTAAACCCCCTCCATGCTCTCCGTCATTGAATCATTTTGATCGTGTGGGCGAAAACCGCACCTCAATAACCCTCTCCTAGCTCCCAAAATCTATAAATAGGCCTTCCCCTCCGAAATCACGGGTCTAACCCTAGCCTTCCCCTTCCTCCGCGCGCCGGACACGTCCGGACGGCGCCGGACGCGTTCGCCTCCACCGCGTAGTGAATCCTCATCCGCCACGTGGCCCCCGACCGCCGCCAGCCGCCGCCAGCCCATGAGCCTGGGCTAGGCCCTCCCGGCCCGCCCGCCGCTCCCCCCGCCGCGCCTTGCCCGCTCTCGCTCCCGCAAGCCGCCGCCTACCTTGCGCCGCCCTGTGCCGCCACCTGCCTTGCCGCGTCGCCGTCCTTCGCCGCCTTTGCCACCCGCCGCGTCAACCGAGCTCCGCCCCGCCGCCGCCGGTCCCCTCCGGCCCGGATCCGATGGGATCCGGCTGGATCTCGCCTCGCCGTCATCCTCCCTCATATCCGGCGACCCCGCGCCTCGCCAGACTTCTTTGACTTCGCCGGAGTTGCCTCGGTTCGCGCTCCATGAAGAACCCTAGATCTGAGGTGGTATTTTTCGTCTAAGTCCATGGAACCTATCTCATGTGTGCTACTTTGACCTGCCATAACTTCGTGCCCGTAGCTCCGATTTGCGCATATGATATATCGAAATATTCATCTCGTGACTCTCTACATGCTAGTGTCATTTGCATGCATATTACTGTCCGTATGGATGCCCTAATCATTGTTGCGAAAGTGATAAATGATGTTATCTGCTGGAGACTATCAGAACTTGCTAATTTGTCTTTTTCATAGCTTCTTGTGTATTTATCTCTTGAGCAACATGTCAACATGTTTTATGAGCATCTTTATGCCTTCTTTATAGTGGTGCAATCCTTGTATTTTTATGTGCCTTGTTGTGACTACCACAAGCATGCCAAGTAGGCCACTTGATGTTGCTGATTTCAGTGACTTAGTTTTTCTTCTAAGTCTTTTCCTGCTACATTAGGTTGCTATGTTAACTTGTTGCTACAAGTGGATCCATGCATATTTTGATGAAGTTCAGTAAGGATGTTTTGTAGATACGATTATGCTCTATCCATCCATGCCTTTGTCTGTAATTATGGGGTGCTTTAGCTTGTCATTACCATGCTCTTGTTTTGCTAAATATTATTGTTGTCAGTTTGTTAACAGGAAGTGCATTTTTACCATGTGTTTTGTTAGTGATCCATGCACCCTATGACCATGCTCTTGCCATGTTTAGCTTCATAAATGGGTCTTCTTAATTTTGGTTGCTTTGTTATGCCATGAAATGTTTTGTGGTGAGTTGCACAAGCTCGCAAACATGCCTACATGAATCTGCTTCTGCCATGCCATGTTTTTCTACCAA
The DNA here is from genome assembly GCF_002162155.2 of Triticum dicoccoides. Taxonomy (NCBI): domain Eukaryota; kingdom Viridiplantae; phylum Streptophyta; class Magnoliopsida; order Poales; family Poaceae; genus Triticum; species Triticum dicoccoides. The sequence continues at coordinate 379,930,838 of NC_041386.1, forward strand.
GTCTGAATCTGTTCATATCACTTGCCATATTTGCATTGATGCTACCATCTTTTCTGTGGATCTTTGGCCCAAGTTCAATAAGGGAGTTTTGTTCTTTGCCTTTAGTACTAGCATGCCATGCTCAAGTTTGCCATGATAGGTTCCTGTAGCATGTCGTTTACTAGCTCTAAACATTGCTACCTGATGCTATTTCTGCCATGGTCAGTGAATTTCTGCAAAGTTTGTGAAACTGTTGTCATTTGCATATTTTCCATGCAGTTTTAGACTTGTTCTAGTGAGTTCTAGCAGTAGCTCAGTGTTCATGATTTGTAGAGCTTCAACGGTAGTTCACTGCCATGTGTTTTGTTTTTATGTTGGAGTGCTGTAGCATATTTTCATGATGCATCTTAAGTGCTATGTTGTTGTTAAGCGAAATTTTGCATTGTTCTAGTTTTGCTCGTCATTTGCAAACTGTGCATCCGTTTCCGGTGATCTTTATATCGATTTCAACCGAAATCCCCCAACCTATCTAGTGGCATGCTTGGTTTGCTAAGTTAATGCCATGATCATCTTTTCCCTTCTAGAGTACCCATATGCATTGCACATCATACCTTGCATTCCAAACCATGTCTTGCATCATGCTGCTTGCGCATTGCACCATGATTGACTATTGTTTGGTTGCTTGTGTTCTTGCTTTGGGTAGAGCCGGGAGACGTGTTCGTGAACGAGGATCCTGTCGAGTACGTTTACGAGGAGCAAGCTTTCGACAAGCCTGAGAACTTTGCAAGCAAGATGATCATTACCCCTGATATCACTTCTATCTTTGCTTGCTAGTTGTTTGTTCTATCGCTATGTCGCGCTACCTACCACTTTTTATCAAGTCTCCTTTATTGCCATTTCAAGACTCTAACGACCTTCCTAGCAAGCCGTTGTTTGGCTATGTTACCGCTTTTGCTCAGCCCCTCTTATAGTGTTGCTAGTTGCAGGTGCCTTGCAGGTTGTTCCATGTTGGAACATGGATATGTTGGGATATCACAATATCTCTTATTTAATTAATGCATCTATATACTTGGCAAAGGGTGGAAGTCATGGCCTTTTGCTCGGTGTTTTGTTCCACTCTTGCCGCCTTAGTTTCTGTCATACCGGTGTTATGTTCCTTGAATTTTGCGTTCCTAACACGGTCGGGGTGCTATGGGCCCCCCTTGTCTCTTCGCCTAAAGTAAAGCTTTCCCGAGGAGATCCAAGATTGGTTTTACCATTTGCCTAATAACAACTAAAATTTGCATAGGGAGTAATTAACCCGAGGTCTCTTAATCAACCAACCGGGCCAATGCTCGACATGAGTGTTGGTCCACCTACCTAGCAGTCGGCGGTGCCGCCTCGAGGCAACTCGGGTTCTTTTGGATATCGTCCACTTTGCATAGACGGATGAGTCCGTAGATAGAGAGCGCACGGCTTTGGACACGGATCTGACTCCCCGGGATATCTCCTTGGGATAGTTTTCCTTTCTTCGAAGAGCTTGTGCACCGGGATTCCGAGAATACTCACGGTGTCCCGCGATGGAGGATTGTCTCCGTGGATCATGAGCTTGTAATGGGCTAAGTTGGGACACCCCTGCAGGGTTTAAACTTTCGAGAGCCATGCCCGCGGTTATGTGGCAGATGGGAATTTGTTAATATCTGGTTGTAGGGAACTTGACACTTGACTTAATTAAAATGCGCCAACCGCGTGTGTAACCGTGATGGTCTCTTTTTGAAGAGGTTCGGGAAGTGAACACAGCAGGGTTATGTTTGAACGTAAGTAGTTCAGGATCACTTCTTGATCACTTCTAGCTATGCGTCTGTTGCGTAGACTCTTGTCTTACTCTTGTACTCGTATATTAGCCACCATATTTGCTTAGTGCTTGCTGCAACTCCACCATATATCCACATCCTACCTTTAAGCTTAAATAGTCTTGATCTCGTGGGTTTTGAGATTGCTGAGTTCTTGTGGCTCACAGATACTGCAAACACAGTTGCAGGTGTCGATGATACCGATGCAGGTGTTGCCATCGAGCTCAAGTGGGAGTTCGACGAAGACCTTGGACGTTACTATGTTTCCTTTCCGGATGATCAGTAGTGGTGCCCAGTAGGGACGATCGGGATTTAGCATGGGTGGTTGTCTTCTTTTCATTTAGATCCGTCCGTAGTCGGACCTTGTGTGCACTCTGAATGATGTATGAATATTTTGATCATTGTGTGACGTGGCAATTGTAAGCCAACTATTTACTTCCTTGTTAGTTTACATGGGAATGCATGAACATGACCCTTCTTGTGATCATACCAAAATGCGGTTATGCCGCTAAGTCGTGCCTCGACACGTGGGCGATATAACAACATCTTGGTCGTTACAGGAGTGTGCCGCGGTAATCGGAGCGGGTAGACAGGGGCACCTCAATCTTTGCACCACCTTTTTCGCCACGTATCGGGTGAGCGGCTGTTGCGGGATATGAAAGGATTGCTCGGGCCCACGAGTCAGCCACTCGGAAACAGGCCCATAAAAGGCGTCGAGGCCGATGCGATGCACAATGCGCCTCATTCTCTCTCTCCTTCCTCTGCTCCTACACCATGCGCTCCTTTGCTCTCGATGCTCCCGCTTGGCTCGGGCGCACTCCGCCGCAATGGGGAAGGACAAGACGGAGGCCTTGGAGCACATGAATATGGCGACAGGCAAGAAGACGGCTCGGGGGACGTCATCGCAGTCCGGTCTACCGTCGGGCTGGATCCAGGGGGAATGGATCTGCTCCACCGTCGAGCGGGGTGACCTGGAGAGTCTTGCTGAGGATGGCTTGATTGCTGATGGATCTTGGAGGCTGCCAGAGGGGGAATCCGAGCCTCAGCCGCGTGAGGGCGAGCGAGTCCTCCTCACCACACATCTTGACCGAGGTTTTTCTCTTCCTACGCACCCGTTCTTTAGGGGTTTCTTGAACTTCTTTGGTGCCCAAATCCACCATTTCCCCCCAAAACAATTACGTATCTTGCTGATTTCATCTTGTTGTGCAAAAATTTCCTAGGTAATCAACAACACTAGGGTCTGTTCAAGCATATCTTCACTTGTCGATCTCAGTCGGTGAAGAAAGCCTATCCGACTGACGAAAATACGCATGTGATTCAGATGTGCGGGGGTTTAGGGATTCAAACCAGGGGCAAAAGTACTTTTCCTTCCATGCCCCTTCCTGAGTCAGTCCGGGGATGGCAGTCGACCTGGTTCTACTGCAAGGACGTCCCGACTCCTGGCCAGTCGACTGGTCTTCCCCCTTTCACTATGGAGCGACTCTGCCAACCTTCTTCATTGACTGTGACCCCAGAGGAGAAAGACAAGGTGAATCTTTTAGTCGACCAGGTCGTTAACTTAGTCCGGGAGTGGGTGACTGGTATCGAACTATTGGAGGTGTTCCTCAGTCGATGCATCCAGCCTCTCCAAGCCTGATACCACCCGATGTGGATGTACTCAGGCCCTAGAGACACCGATAGGGTCCACCCAAAGGAGGTCACCGAGGAGACGGTGGCTCAGTGGCTGTGAAGCATCAACAGAAACAAGGATAACCATAGGGGGTCCAGGAGAGTCCAGCCATTCGACACCAATAGCGAGCCGGAAGAGGTCAGGCTCAAAATACCGAGTGCTTTTCCCTTCCGATCTGCAATTGTCCTTGAATTTGATTGACTCTTGATGACTTGTGTCTTGCAGATTTACACCAAGATGTACTCGATGCCAAACGGGGAACAACTCCAGGAGGGAGAGGAGAGTGCAGATGAAAGCGCTGACTGGCAATCTAGAGATGACAGTGAAGATAATAGTGACGAATCGGGTAGCAGCGAGGAGGACGACTCGCTGCCCTGCTCAAAGCGTCGATCCAAACAATCTCAAGACCCTGCAGGTGGGCGTGGCAAAGCAGCTCCTCCAAGCACACAAGCGCCAAAGCGCACTCGGACTTTGACTCCAGAACCGTCGGAGAAGGCTGCTAAGCAGCCCAAGGTTGCCCCACCGAAGACTCGGAAGGCCCTGCCCAAGATCAAAGTGGATGTCCCTGTTGCTTCAGCGTAAGTGTTTGTTTCTTCTCTCTATCTTCTATGTTATTGTCGACTCATTCGCTTCCTTGACCGAATGAGTTTTGGAACTTTCAGTGCCGCTACTTCTAGGACGTCCATGGATATCGACAAGGAGCGAGATGATGAGGAGACTGCAGATGCGGCCACTTCTCGAGCAAGTACATCTCCATAGCCATGCCCTCACTTTCTCAATTGTCCTATCGGTCGGCTAAAGTCTTACGGTTGAGTGTTTTGTAGCGCCACCAAATGTTATTGAACTTCTAGACGACGATGACCATGAAGACGTGCCACAGAACAACACAGGGAGAAGGGGCATGACTTCAAGCAAGAAGGTGCCTGCCAGCAAAGTATCTCACTCAACTTCAGTGCCAAAACCAGTCGTCCAGCAATCTGGAGATCCAATTCAGGCTTCTGTTTCTTTTGCTGATCCTGTGTCGACTGATCGTCCTTCGGCGTCGACTGCTCAGGCCTCTACTCCGACAGTGCAACTCCAGACTTCAGCTCCCCTGGCTGCCTCGACTGTTCCACCAACACCGCTTTTCGTTACTCATCATGTCCTGGAGGACCAGGTGGGCGCTGCTAAGGAACCTATATGCCAAGCAGGCCTAATGATGAACCGAATGAAGGTGGTGTGCGAGGCCAGCAAGGCTGCCTACGATGCTGTGGTGCTGACGTGGCTCTGTCGTTGGTCCGGATCCATTGCAAGGAAGTCTAGGAAGAGAAGCTGATGACTCTCAAGGTTGCCAATACCAAGAAGCTTCAATTCCAATCTTTCATGGAGACCTTCATCGACGCCGTGACTCACATTGCAGACGGCATCGATCTTGACAGCTTCGTTGAGCCAGCAAGTCCTACTCCTGCCGAGTGAAAACTTGATAACTTGATTCTATTTGCCTCGGAATGTCGAGTGATCCTATAATCGTTACAACTCTTTCAGGCTTGACGCTCAAGTACTTCTACCGGTGGTTTTGAACCTTCAGGGATTTATCCGAACTTGGTTTTTCTTTTGAATGTGGTAGCTTTGTCTTTATCACCTTCAAATTTCTTGACTCGAGCAAATTGGGAATCGTGACTAAATCATCAAGTGAGAGGGTCGCTCTTTACTCGGAGTAGACGTTTTACTTGTGGCGCAGCTTCAAGTGCAATCAGATGTTGTACTTGTGGCGCAGCTCCGAGTGCAACCAGACATTGCACTTGTGGTGCAGCTCCGAGTGCAACCAGACATTGTACTTGTGGCACAGCTCCGAGGGCAGCTAGATATTGTACTTGTGGCGCAACTCCGAGGGCAGCCAGATGTTGTACTTGTGGTGTAGCTCCGAGTGCAACCAGACATTATACTTGTGGCGCAGCTCAAGGTGCGTGGCCAAGATTTTCCGAGTGAGAAGGTTCTTCTACACTTAGAGTATATTTTGAAACTTAGGCGAGTACGGGGTCGCAACTAAGCCCCCGAGTGAGAGGGTTGCTCTTCACTCGGAGTAGCTTTGTTACTTAGGCGAGTACGAGATCGCGGCTAAGCCCCCGAGTGGGAGGGTTGCTCTCCACTCGGAGTAGTTTTGTAACTTAGGCGAGTACGGGATCGCGGCTAAGCCCCCTAGTGGGAGGATTGCTCTCTATTCGAAGTAGTTTTGTAACTTACGCGAATACGGGATCACGGCTAAGCCCCCGAGTGGGAGGATTGCTGTCCACTCGGAGTAGTTTTGTAACTTAGGCGAATACGAGATCGCGGCT
>NC_041386.1:379936889-379950644 GCF_002162155.2 Triticum dicoccoides
TACTCAGAGTAGTTTTGAAACTTAGGTGAGTACGAGATCGCGGCTAAGCCCCCGAGTGGGACGATTGCTCTCCACTCGGAGTAGTTTTGTAACTTAGGCGAGTATGGGATCGCGGCTAAGCCCCCGAGTGGGAGGATTGCTCTCCACTCGGAGTAGTTTTATAACTTAGGCGAGTACGGGATCACGCAAATCCCCCGAGTGGGAGGATTGCTCTCCACTCGGAGTAGTTCTGTAACTTAGGCGAGTACGGGATCGCGGCTAAGCCCCCAAGTGGGAGGATTGCTCCCCACTCAGAGTAGTTTTGTAAAACTTAGGCGAATCGGGTTCACGGCTAAGCCCCCAAGTGGGAGGGTTGCTCTCCACTCGAAGTGTTTTTGAAACTTAGATGAATCAGATTCATGGCTAAGCCACCCACTGGGGGATTTAAACACATATGCTTATGCGATAACAATCATTAAGATACTGCGAAAATCATGTCTTTGATAAGCCGACTGAAGGATTCTTTATTACAACTCGTCGATCCGAGTGTTCTAGGTATAGAAGCGGCGGAGCAGATCCGCATTCCACGAGCATGGCTCGTCTTCTTTCTTAGCTGCATTGTAGAGGTGGTATGCCTTGTTGTAGAGCACCTTGGTGATGATGAAGGGCCCTTCCCATGCCGGAGCAAACTTGTGAGGCCGTTTCTGGTGCACTCGGAGTACAAGGTCTCCTTCCTGAAATGCTCGGCCTATGATGTTTTGGGCATGGAATCGACACAAGTCTTGTTGATAAATGGTGGACCGGATCAAAGCCATCTCTCTTTCTTCCTCTAGGAGATCAACTGCATCCTGGCACGCCGGTTCTGCTTCAGCTTGTGAGAAAAGTTCCACTCGAGGGGCATTGTGCAGCAAATCACTTGGAAGCATGGCTTCAGCACCGTACACCATGAAGAAAGGGGTTCGATCGGTCGACCGATTGGGAGTCGTTCTCAGTCCCCATAGGACAGATGGCAATTCAGTCACCCAAGCTCCAGCAGCAAGCTTGAGGTCGCGCATCAGTCGAGGTTTTAGCACTTGAAGGATCAAGCCCTTTGCTCTTTCTGCCTGCCCATTCGACTGCGGGTGTGCAACGGATGCATAATTGACCTGAGTGCCTTGGGTCACGCAAAATGCTCTGAACTCATTAGAATCAAAGTTGGAGCCGTTATCTGTGATAATAGCTGTGAGGGACTCCATATCTGAATATCAGCTCTTTGATGAAACTGATGGCAGTGCTTGAGTCAAGATTCTTGATAGGCTTGGCTTCGATCCACTTGGTGAACTTGTCGACTGCTACGAGCAAATGAGTGAAACCACTTCTGCCAGTCTTGAATGGTCTGACCATGTCCAACCACCAAACTGCAAAAGGCCAGACGAGTGGAATGGTCTTCAAGGCAGACGCAGGCTTGTGAGACATGTTTGAGTAAAACTGGCAGCCTTCTCACTTGTCAACTATATCTTTAGCCATTTCATTCGCTCGCGGCTAGTAAAATCCCGCTCGGTATGCTTTGTCCATGATGGTCTGAGAGGACGCGTGGTGACCATAGGTCCCCGAGTGAATCTCATTGAAGATCAGTCGACCTTGTTCTGGAGAGATGCAACACTGAGTCACTCCGGTAACACTTTCTCTGTAAAGTTGTCCACTTATTACTGTGAAGGCTTTGGATCGGCGGACGATCTAGCGGGCCTCATCCTCATCCTCTGGGAGTTCTTGCCTGAGTAGATATGCAATATATGGCACCGTCGAATCTGGAGTGATCACCAAAACCTCCATCATCAAGTCGACTGCTGCTGGAACTTCAATCTTAGTCGAATTGGTTGAACTTATCGGTTGCGGGGGCTCCTCTGTAAAGGGATCTTCTTGGATTGATGGGGTATGAAGATGTTCTAAGAACACATTACTGGGAATTGGTTTCTGAGTGGAACCCAACTTCGCCAGATCGTCTGCCGCTTGATTCTTGATTCGGGGTATGTGGTGGAGCTCCAACCCCTCGAACTTCTTCTCTAGTTTCCTCACTACATTGTAGTAACCGGTCATAGCTGGGCTCCTGATATCCCAATCCTTCATCACTTGATTGACCACCAAGTCCGAGTCACCATAGACCATTAGGCGACGGACGCCGTGTGAGATGGCCATACACAGCCCATACAGAAGTGCTTCGTACTCAGCTTCATTGTTTGAAGAATCTAAGTGAATTTGGAGGACATAACTGAGCCTGCCACCTCTTGGGGATACCAGGACCACTCTAGCACCAGAGCCATTTAGCATTTTGGATCCATCAAAGAACATAGTCCGATGTTCCGAGTGAATCTGAGTCGGTTGCTGCTGTTCGATCCATTCGGCCAGGAAATCTGCTATTGCTTGAGACTTGATCGCCTTTTTTTCCTCGAACTTGATATCCAAAGGGAGGAGTTCAATAGCCCACTTGGCTACTCGACCGGTTGCATCTCGGTTGTTCAAGATTTCTGATAACGGAGCATCACTAACGACTGAAATCGAGTGGTCTACGAAGTAATGTGCAACTTTCTTCGTGGTTAGATAAATCCCATGGACAATCTTCTGATAATGCGGATACCGTTGCTTGGACGAGGTCAAGACTTCAGAGATATAATACACTGGACGCTGAACTTTATACGCTTTGCCTTCTTCCTCCCACTCGACTATGAGCACTGTGCTGACAACTTGTCCCGTGGCTGCAATATACAACAGTAAAGGCTCTTTGCTAACTGGGGCATCAAGCACCGGCTAGGTGGAAAGCAGGGCTTTGAGCTCTACAAACGCTGCTTCGGCTTCAGGAGTCCACTCGAACTTGTCAGATTTGTTCATCAATCGGTAAAGAGGCAATGCTTTTCATTGAGACGCAAGATGAATCGACTCAGTGCAGCCAAACAACCAGTAAGCTTCTGAACATCATGCACATGCACATGACGTTTCATTCGGAGAATTGCTCCAATTTTCTCTGGTTTTGTGTCGATTCCTCATTCGGAAACAAGAAAGAAGAGTAACTTTCTGCTTGGGACTCCGAATGTGCATTTTGACGGATTGAGCTTGATGCCATATCTTCTTAAGTTGGCAAATGTTTCGGCGAGGTCAGTCAACAGGTCGGAACCTTTACGTGTCTTGACCACGATATCATCCATGTATGCTTCCACATTCCGACTGATTTGAGTGAGCAGACACTTCTGAATCATGCACATGAATGTGGCGCCATCATTCTTAAGACCAAAGGGCACGGTGACATAACAAAAACACCCGAATGGGGTGATGAAGGCTGTTTTTATTTCATCGGATCCATACAGTCGGATCTGATGGTACCCAGAATACGCATCCAAAAGGACAAACACTCACACCCCGCAGTTGAGTCAACGATCTGGTCGATGCGGGGGAGAGGGAAGTGATCTTTCGTGCAGGCCCGATTGATGTGCTTGAAATCGATACACATACGAAGTGAATCATCTTTCTTGGGGACCATGACAACATTGGCGAGCCACTCGGAGTGGTATATCTCGTGGATGAACTTAGCTGCCAGGAGCCGAGCCACCTCTTCGCCAATTGCTTTTCTCTTCTCCATAGAGGACCGACGGAGATGTTCCTTGACTGGTTTTACTTTTGAGTCGACGGGCAAACAATGCTCAACCAGTTCTCTGGGTACCCCCGGCATGTCAGATGGTTTCCATGCGATGATGTCCCAGTTCTCAGAGAGGAACTGGATGAGCGATTCTTCCTATTTGCCATTGAGTGTTGTTGAGATGTGGGTCGGAGCGGCATTGGGATCAGTCGGGTGAATATGAACAAGCTCCGTCTCACCAGCCGACTGAAATGCGGACTCTGAAGCAGGCTTCTTGGCTCGCAACAAATCACTCGGATCTGCATTTTTGTTGTATTCTTCCATGTCAACTGTTGCCATCTGCTCATCGGCAATTTTCGAACCCTTCTGGAGGCATTCTTCCACTCTTTGCCGATTCCGTATGATTGTGATCACACCTCTGGGACCATGCATCTTCAACTTGAGGTATACATAACACGGTCGAGCCATGAAACGAGCATATGCTGGCCTACCTAGAATTGCATGGTAGGCACTGTGAAAATCCACCACCTCAAACGTCAAATTTTCCTTGTAGTAATTCTTCGAATCACCAAACCACGTCAAGAGTAATCTGATCGAGTGAATCTGCTTTGTTTCCTAGGATGACTCCGTGAAACCACATATTACTCTCACTGAGCTTGGACACCGGAATGGCCATCCCTCGGAGGGTCTCAGCATACAAAATGTTCAAGCCACTATCGCCATCCATCAAAACATTGGTCAGTCGGGTGCCACCAACAACTGGGTCGACTATCAATGCTTGCCGCCCAGGGGTAGCAATGTGCGCTGGGTGATCGGACTGGTCGAATGTAATGGGAGTTTTTGACCACTTCATATACGTCGTAGTTGCCGGAGCAACCATGTTCACTTCTCTATTGATGACTTTAAGTCGACTTTTGCTCTCAAGGTGAGCAAAAATCACCAAAGTAGCATTGACATTGGGATAACCATCATCTTCCTCTTTATCCTCATCCTTATCAGATTCTTTTTCCTTCTCACTTGGTTAACCTTCTCGGAAACTCTGAATCAGGAGTCGACACCGTCGAGTGGTATGTTTCGGCAGAATCAAGTTACCCTCTGCATCTGTTTTGGTGTGTATGTGGCGCGGCAAATCAAGAACATCATTTCCTGCCTGATCTTTCACTTTTTGGGGACCCATGGCCCTTTAGGCTTTCCCTTGAACTTCCCTTGATTCAAAGCTGCAGCTTCAGTAGGACCTGCTGCTTCATCCTTGCGCTTCTGCTTCCGACTAGAATTTCCTCCTCCGGTGTCTTGGGCGATTGGTTTGTTCTTGCCACTGCGGATTTGGTCCTCCTCTTCGCTGTTGGCGTACCGAGTGGCTATTTCCATCATTGGGGCCAGGGACATGTCACCTGACCGACCGAATTTCAGGTTGAGCTCTGTAGCGCCCAAGATGCGATTCTATCACAATCACATGATGAACTCATGATTGGGGCACAACCGCATTTCAAGCGCATAGCAAGGTGGATATCATTACAACATACCATGTACTGAATAGATGAGAATACAAGATAAAGGCTTACACTCGCCACAAGTTACAACAATCATACAACAATACATCAATACATAGCAATCATCATACAGGAGAGCAGGATCCGATTATGGATGAAATAAAACAAAAAAGAAGAACGACATCCATCGTGCCAGCCCAGGCTCCCCCGACCTGGAACCTATCCCTTGATCGAATAAGAAGAACTCCAAAAGCAATCAAGCATCGCTCTCATGTCAGGTCATCGCATTACCTGTAGCTACAACTGCTGCTGTAGTAATCTATGAGCCACAAGGACTCAGCAATCCCATTACCATGGGTATCAAGACTAGCAAAGCTTAATGGGTAGGAAAAGGTAAGTTGTGAGGTAGCAGCAACGACTAAGCAATGTATGGTGGCTAACTTACGAGTATAAGAATAAGATGAGAAACTACGCAAACGACCGCAAACTAGTAATGATCAATAAGTGATCCTGAACGACTTATGTTCAAACATAACCCAACCGTGTTCTCCTCTCGAACTTCCCTGAAAAGAGACAGTTAGGGTTATACAACGCGGTTGGTGTATTTTAATTGAGTTTACTTCAAGTCCTCTACAACTGAATATTAACAAATTCCCATCTGCCACATAACCGCGGGCACGGATCTCGAAAGTTTAAAGCCTGCAGGGGTGTCCCAACTTAGCCCATTACAAGCTCACGATCCGCGGAGACAATCCTCCATCGCGGGACACCCGATCAGACTCGGAATGCCGGTGCACAAGACATTCCGACAATGGTAAAACAAAACCAGCAAGACCTCCCGATGTGCCGAAAAATCCCGATAGAAGCCGCACATATCTTGTTCTCAGGGCACACCGGATGGGCCAGACGTCGGGTTGGTCAAGACCCTGGTTGTCCAGGGGGCGCCGGACATCGCCCAGTTTGGACCAACACTCAGAGGAGCACTGGACCGGGGGTTGATTAAAAATCCACGGGGGCCGGCAAGTCCCTATGCAAGTTTTAGTTGTTATTAGGCAAATGGTAAAACCAATAATGCTGGGCCTTTCTGGAAGAGTTTTATTCAAAGCGAACTGTCAAGAGGGTCCCATACCCCTCACCATGTTAGGGACGCAAAATCAAGGAACATAACACCGGTATGACGGAAACTAGGGTGGCAAGAGTGGAACAAAACACTAGGCATAAGGCCGAGCCTTCCACCCTTTACCAAGTATATAGATGCATTAATTAAATAAGAGATAATGTGATATACAATAATATCCATGTCCCAACATGGAACAACCTGCAACTAGCAACGCCATAAGAGGGGCTAAGAAAAGCGGTAACATAGCCAAACAACGGTTTGTTGGGACGGCGGAAAAAGGTTAGAGGCTGACTTGGCAATTTGGGAGGCTTTATAAACAAGTGGTAGGTAGCGCGACATAGCGATAGCATCGAGACAACTAGCATAGCAAAGATAGTAGTGGTATCTAGAGTAACGGTCATCTTGCCTGAAATCCCGCTAGGAAGAAGAACGAGTCCAAGAAGAAGATGAACCAACATAGTCAAACAGATCCTCACAATCTCAACATAACCGGAACTATCGAGAAGAAGCACAACCGGAAAGAAGCAAACAACATGCTAAACAACCATCACATAAACATGGCATGATGCACAATCAAGGATGATGCATGTCCGGTTTAATGAGGCATGGCATGGAAAAGTGCACAAACAATACTACAAGTTAAGTGGAGTTCAATATGCAACGAGTTTCATACTGACGGAACTTCACAACAATTATTTAGTTCTCTCTCGTTTATGAACAAGATAAGATTAAATGTTGGTTAACGTGGCAAGAGGTGTAGCATAATAAAACTACCTATCTAGGCAAGTTTAAATGAGGCCGGAACAATAAACAACAATTCCGGAAAATCTCATATGCATATTTTGGGATTGGTATTGTTCTGCCCTAAACACAATTTTAGAGTTGTTAAACATGCAAAGTAATGCTACCATGTTAATCTATGCATTTTTCTAAGCAAGTTACATATATAATTTATTTAATTCGAAGCTACGGTTATTTAGTTATGGAAAAAATCATTTTAACATGGCATTTAGCAAACTAAATGCAAACATCATCTTAAACATTTTAAACATGCATGAATGTTGTAAATTATGAAAGTACAGGAAATTCTAAGCATTTTACATGTTTAAAACATTTTAATCCGATGCACGGTTCATGAGTTATTAAATGCCTGAAGAACATGGGTCTTTCTGCAAAACTGGTAGTCTCTGGATAATTGCTAAAATTGCAACAAAGGAAAAAACACGCATCAGGCCGAATCTACAGGCTGCTGGGGCGCTCACCATGGGCTCGGCCCAGTAGGTGCAGCGGCTGGATGGGCTGGCTGCGGCTTGTTGCGCTGGGCCGCAGCGTTCACGTGGTGGCTCGAATCAGGATCAACGAGACCGATGCAGGGGAAGCAGGGCATCTCCTCTTCGAGCCAAGGTGCACGAGGAGCTTGCTACCAGCGGGGCGATGACGCAGCTACGGAAGGCCGAGGAACAGGTAGATCCGGGAATGGGGTCGCGCAGGCGGCGGATCCGGCGGAACTGGAGGCGGCGCGACGAACTGAGGAGGCAATGACCTCGACTCCTCCAGCAAAACGACGACGAGGTGGAGAAGTCAGCCGCAGCATGACGCGAGGAAAAGAAAAGGGGCCGGAGGCTGCGCAAGGAGCTCACCAGCGGGCGGTGAGGACGATGCCGAGCAGGAGGAACCGGGCGAGGCGGCTTGGACTTGGCGCTGTCGTCCTCATCCTCCGTGATTTGCAACATTTTCAAGACCTGTTCATCGCATCATAACTCCTCATCCGTAGCATCGTTTTGTGCATGCAATATATCAAAATGTTCATTAGGATGTGCTCTTCATTTTGTTCCACTGCACCATGCTTTTTTGAGTCCATCTTGATGCCAAAATGACTGATGCAAGAGTGCTATAAAATGTTAGGTGCCGATTCTTAACAGATCTTGAGCATTTGTGATTTTTGCCATGATTATTGTGTGCTGCATATGGTCATGAGCTCTACATGTGTTTTGGGCTATGCCATGCCATATTTACATGGGTGTATGCCATGTATTTTTGTGATCAATGTGGTGACTAGCATAAGAACGCAAAGTAGCTCTCGTGATATTGCTGATTTCAGAGACTTAGAATTTCACTAAGTCTTTGCTCTGCTGTTATTTTTATGCCATGTATTCATGTTGCTACAGAGAGATCCATGCTTCTTTTGAGTATGTTCAGTAAGGATGATTTGGACATATGGTTGTGCTCTATCCATCCATGCCCCTATTTGCATTTATGGAGTGCCCTAGCATGACTCAATCTTGCTCTACTTTTGCTATAAAATGTTCATGGCAGATTGTTTATGTGTTAATCAATTTTGCCAAGGTTGTTGTAGTTGATACATGCATGCTATGAGATTGTTCTTGCCATGTTTAGCTTCATTAACATGTCTTCTTGCTGGTAGTATGCTTAGTTTCATGCAATGCCTTGTGTTGAGTGCATCGAGCTTGCAAACATGCCTTCATAATTCTGTTGATGCCATGTCCAGTTTTCTGCTAAGTCTGAATCTGTTAACGAAACTTGCTATGTTTATATGGGTTCCATCTTATCTTCTGATCCTTTTTGGCTTATGGTAACTAAGGGACTTTTGTTATATGCTTTGAGTAGATTCATGCCATGCCATGCCTTGTATTGCTATGTTCTGTTCCTGTAGCATGTTGTTATCTTGCTCTAAACATTGCTTCCTGATGTTAATTCTAGGCATGTTAGTATTTTCACTAAGTCTGTGATGCTGGTATCTTTTGCACTTTTGCCATGCTTGTTTGAACCTGCTCTTGTGTGTTTTAGCTGTAGCTCAGTGTTCATATTTTGTCAAGCATCTTGAGTAGACCACTGCCATGTGCTTTGTTGCTATGTTGGAGTGCAGTAGCTTAGTTTCTTGTTGCATACTAGATGGCATCGTGCTGTTAATCGCAGTATTGTGCCATTCTTGTTTTGCTTGCCATTTGCAAACCGTGCATCCGATTCCGATGATCTTTATATCGATTTCGACCGAAATCAACTCATCTTTCCAGCAGCACACCTGGTTTGCCAAGTTGAGACCTGGTTCAATCTTTTCCTTCCGGAGCATGCATATGCATTGCACATCACATTCCGCATATCATGCCATGTCATCATGTTGCTTGCGCATTGCACTGTGGTTGATTGTCGTTTCCTTTGCTTGTTTTCTTTCTTTGGGTAGAGCCGGGAGATGAGTTCGTGATTGAGGAACCCGTTGAGTACGCTTACGAGGATCAAGCTTTCGTCAACTCGGAGAACTTTGCAGGCAAGATGGCCATACCCTCGAAATCACTTCTATCTTTGCTTGCTAGTTGCTCGCTCTATAGTTTTGCCGCGATACCTACCATTTTCTATATCATGCCTCCCATTTTCCATGTCAGCTTCTAACCCATCTTTCCTAGCAAACCATTGTTTGGCTATGTTACCGCTTTGCTCAGCCCCTCTTATGGTGTTGGTAGTTGCAGGTGAAGATGGAGTATGTTCCTTGTTGGAACATGTTTTATTGTTGGGATACCATTATTATATCTTGTTTACTTTAATGCATCTATATACTTGGTAAAGGGTGGAAGGCTCGACCTTATGCCTGGTGTTTTGTTCCACTCTTGCCGCCCTAGTTTCCGTCATACCGGTGTTATGTCCCTTGATTTTGCGTTCCTTACGCGGTTGGGTTATAATGGGAACCCCTTGACAGTTCGCCTTGAATAAAACTCCTCCAGCAAGGCCCATCCTTGGTTTTACCATTTGCCACCAAAGCCTTTTCCCTTGGGTTCTACAAACTCAAGGGTCATCTTTATTTAAAACCCCGGGCCAGTGCTCCTCCGAGTGTTGGTCCAAACTAGAGCACTATGCAGGGCCGTCCCTTGGCAACATGGGTTACGTTGGCTTCTGTACGCTTAGCTTATCCGTTGTGCCCTGAGAATGAGATATGTGTAGCTCATATCGGGATTTGTCGGCACATTCGGGTGGCTTTGCTGGTCTTGTTTTACCATTGTCGAAATGTCTTGTAACCGGGATTCCAAGACTGATCAGGTCTTCCTGGGAGAAGGAATATCCTTCGTTGACCGTGAGAGCTTGTGATGGGCTAAGTTGGGACAACCCTGCAGGGTTTTGAACTTTCGAAAGCCGTGCCCGTGGTTATGGGCAGATGTGAATTTGTTAATATCCGGTTGTAGAAAACTTGACACTTAACTTAATTAAAATGAATCAACCGCGTGTGTAGCAGTGATGGTCTCTTTTCGGCGAAGCCCGGGAAGAGAACATGGTCCCGTGTTATGCTTGAACGTAAGTAGATTCAGGATCACTTCTAGTTCACGACCGTGCTTGCTTCTCTTCTCGCTCTCATTTGCGTAAGTTAGCCACCATATATGCTAGTGCTTGCTGCAGCTCCACCTCACTACCCCTTTTCCTACCCATAAGCTTAAATAGTCTTGATCGCGAGGGTGTGAGATTCCTGAGTCCCCGTGACTCACAGATTACTTCCAAACCTAGGTGCAGGTGCCGATGATGCCAGTACAAGTGACACAACTCAGCTCAAGTGGGAGCTCGATGAAGTTCGTGTTCGTTGTGTTGTTTCATTCTCTATCGATCAGTAGTGGAGCCTAGTTGGGGCGATCGTGGATCTAGCATTAGGGGTTGTCTTTCTTTATTTGGTTCCGTAGTCGGACCTTGATTGTATTCTGGATGATGTAATGCTATATTCATGTATTGTGTGAAGTGGCGATTGTAAGCCAACTCTTTATCCCTTTCTTATTCAGTACATGGGATGTGTAAAGATTACCCCTCTTGTGACATGCCTACTATGCGGTTATGCCTCTAAGTCGTGCTCCGACACGTGGGAGATATAGCCGCATCATGGGTGTTACAAAAAGTTACAGGGGGTGCGAACCCTTGTTCCAGAGGAGGGGGTGGCTTATATAGGATGCGCCGGACCCCTCCAGCCCTTAGTTACATAGGGTTCAACGTACATTAAGACATGGCGTTACTGGTAACGCCAGCTATAAAGGACTATAAACGACCTTTAAGATTACGGAGTGAACGTATGCCCGTTACCATCCTGGGTGGCTTTAGATCTTCTGTATTGCTAGTGACTCTTCGTATAGTCGAATGACTCTATCTTTGTCGAGTGGAATTGGGATATCCGAGTGGTATATCTAGTCGAGTGGATTGCACTCCAAGGTGATTTCGGTCGGTATCTTCGGTTGTACTTTGAATGTCTTTGACTCTAGGGTAGTGTCCTTGGGTAGGGCGTTTAGGTCAGTCCTATGACCCTACCCTAGGTACATGTCATCGTCAATACCCTCACCTCCCCATTTACTCGCTCACCCCTGGCTCTAGGACAAGCCCTCCTCTGTTATTGGCACCGGCGATGACGATGACTCAGATTTGCGACTGCGGCGGCGGCGTTGGTGGCGGCAGCAACACTCCCCGATAGCGACAACTCCTTCTGCCATTCTTCTTTGACTCCGTCTGACCATCCTTGTCTCAACCATGTCTCTCCTGACCCCGAAGCTGGTAAGCTATCCCTCCCCCTCCTCTATTAGATCGTTCGATAGGACCGTTTAGGGTCGATTGAGCGACTGTTGACCGCATCATGGCTGTCACTTAGGTTGTGGATGAACAGACGAAGCATCTAATTCAGGCAGCAGCGCTGATAACTATGGTTCAGGCCTGGATCCTGGTGGTCCATAAGAAAGCTATTTGTCGGAATGACAAACCTCTGATCTGATATGGTCCGATGTTAATCCGATATCAGGAGAGGATAGAGAATCTGAACTGCATCTACAAATGCAATGATACAAAGGCTTTGTGGATGCTTTGAGCGACAACAGCACGTTTCGCCAGGCTTGTGCAAACGTTCAGGAATAGGTGGCTACTAGAAGGTAGCATCCACACCACTGTCGAAGAGCAAGTAGCAATGTTCATCCATGTTGTTAGACATAACCATAGGTTCAAGGTTGTACACAACACCTTCAGGAGATCAATGGAGACCATCTCCAGGTACTTCCAGCAAGTGTTGTATGCTATTGGGGAACTTAGAGGAGAGATGATCGTGTCACCAACTGGCCAGACTCCTACCAAGATTCCCACTCGCCCAAGATGGTATCCATACTTCAGGGTGAGCACTGACAGTATTTAGGTCACACCTTGATATGTTGCTATTGTTCTGCTATAGCTATAACACCATCTTTTAATGACATTCCAGGATTGTATTGGGGCAATATATGGTACTCATGTCACTGCCCGAGTGCCTAGGTCATAAGCTGCAGCATATAGAGGGATGAAGCACTACACAAGCCAGAATGTGCTTGTTGCTGTTGACTTTATGTGAAATTCACATATGTGCTAGCTGGTTGGGAAGGATCAACACATGATGATGAAATTCTCAGTGACAACATGAGTTGTCATGATGGCATCAACATCCCCGATGGAAAGTTCTATCTAGGAGATGATGGCTATGTATGTCAGCCAGGTGTTCTTCCTGTTGGAAATATGCCCTAGAGGCAATAATGAAGTGGTTATTATTATATTTTCTTAATCATGATAAAGGTTAATTACTCATGCTAGAATTGTATTGAGCGAAAACTTAAATACATGTGTGGATACATAAACAAATATCGTGCCCCTAGTGAGCCTCTACTAGACTAGCTTGTTGATCACAAGATGGCTAAGGTTTCCTAACCATAGACATGTGTTGTCACTTGATAACGGGATCACATCATTAGGAGAATGATGTGATGGACAAGACCTGTAACACCCCGGTATGACTTTCCCAATATGTATTCCAACTCTTGCCGTTTCCGGCGTTAAGTTATTTTATTTTCTCGGGTTCGGGTCTTTGTCTCCGTGTGTTGTTATCGTTGTCATGCATCTCATATCATGTCATCATGTGCATTGCATTTGCATACGTGTTCATCTCATGCATTTGAGCATTTTCCCCTTTGTCCGTTTTGCATTCCGGCGCCCCGTTCTCCTCCGGTGGTCATTTCTAGCTTTCTTTCGTGTGTGGGGATTAAACATTTCCGGATTGGACCGAGACTTGCCAAGCGGCCTTGGTTTACTACCGGTAGACCGCCTGTCAAGTTTCGTATCATTTGGACTTCGGTTGATGCTCCAACGGTTAACCGAGGGACCGAAAAGGCCTCGTGTGTGTTGCAGCCCAACACCCCTCCAATTTGGCCCAAAACCCACCAAAACCTCTCCCATCATCTAGAGCGTTCGATCACGAACGCGTGGCCGAAAACCGCACCTCATTTGGACTCTCCTAGCTCCCTCTATGCCTATATAAAGACCCCCCATTCCAAATCCCGGGTCTCCTCCCCCGAAACCCTAAAAATCCCAGATCCGCCGCCGCCGGACACGTCCGGACGGCGCCGGACACGTCCGGACGGCGCCGGACACGTCCGCCTAGCCCCGCCGCCACCACGTGGCGCGCTGTCATTCGCCGCCGCCTCCGCGCCCCACATCGCCGCGCCAGGCCCGCCGGGGCCCGAGGCCGGCCCCCGCGGCCCGCACCGCGCCCGTCGCCCCGCCGCCGATCC
>NC_041386.1:379951434-379983697 GCF_002162155.2 Triticum dicoccoides
GATCCGGAGCTCCGCACCGCCGTCTTCCTCCTAGACGGCCTCCGCCCCGGGTCGCCGCGGCCGCCCGCCACCCCACATCGCCGACTCCGGCGGCCGAGCCACCTCGCCGCGACACCGCCGGCCGCCGCGCCGCCACCGGGCCGCCCCTCGCCGCTCCTCCGTGCCGACGTCCTCCTCCTCCTGGCCGGAGAGCCCCTCCGCCGCACCAAGTTCGACTCCGACGAGCTATAGTAAATCCGGCGATCCTCGTTTTCCGCGCCCGGCCAGATCCAGATCTGGGATATTTTCTCTCGGTTGACTTTTTCTCCCGAAACCCTAATTATCTTGCCATGTTCATTGCATTGTAACTTTGCATACGTAGCTCCGATTTGGGCATATAGCATATCAAAATGTTCGCCTCAGAGAGGACATCATTTCATTCCATTGCATCATTTTTATTTGAGTTCATCTTGATGCCCGAAATGCTATTAGAAGAGGGCTACTTGAGTTAATTGTCAGATCTGCTACTCCATTTAGATATTTGTCATTTTTGCCATGATTAATGTGTGCATGATATGCCCATGAGCTCTACATATGTTTTGTTAAGGGTTTTGCCATCTTTCCAGAGGTGCAACCCATGTATTTTTGTGATGTGTGTGGTGACTAGCACAAGCTTGCAAAGTGAGGCACTTGGTAATGCTGATTTCAGGGACTTAGCTTCTCCACTAAGTCCTTGATCTGTTTATCTCATATGGCCATATGTTCATGTTGTTTCCTAGTGATCCGTGCCTCTTTTGAGGATGATCAGTAAGGATGTTTTGTTAATCGTGTAGATCTCTATCCATCCATGTCTTTGTTTGCACTTATGGAGCAACCTAGCTTGAGTCAATCGAGCTCTATTTTTGCTACTTCGTGAATCTGGGCAGATTGTCTACTTGTTAGCGATTTTGCCGATGATGTTGTAGTTGATCCGTGCATGCTATGTTATTGTTCTTGCCATGTCTAGCTTGCATTTTGTGTATTCTTGATGGGTGTATGCTTAGATTGTCATGACTTGCTTTGTAGTGAGTGCATCGAGCTCGTAAACATGCCTACTTGATATCTGTTTTCAGCATGCTCCAGTTTTCACTAAGTCTGAGATTTGATTATGTTTTTGCCATGTTCACATGCTTGCAATTGTATTTTATGATCCCTTTTGGCTCAAGGTCACTAAGGGACTTTTGTTAAGCTCTTTGAGTATCTCCATGCCATGCTTTACTTTGCCATGTTCAGGTCCTGTAGCATGTAGTTTTGTTGCTCCGAAGAGTGCTATCTGATCTGAAATTCCAGACAAGTGTCAATTTCACCAAGTCTGAGATCTGTTTACCATATGCATTTTTGCCATGCTTGTTTGAACGTGTTAATGGATGAATTGGCCGTAGCTCAGTGCTAGACTTTTGTTAAGCATCATGAATGCATCGCTGCCATGTATTTTTTTGCCATGTTTGGGTGCTGTAGCATGTTCATCTCATTGCATTTAGATGACTACTTGCTGTAAATCGCAGACCGGTGTCATATTTGAATCGCTTGCCATTTCCAAACCGTAACTCCGATTCTGGCATTCTTTATATTGTTTTCAAATGATTTCGTCTCATCTTTCCAGTGGCACACTTGGATTCCCAAGTTGAGGCCAGGTTCATGCATTCCTTGTCGCATCTTGCATATGCATCCCGCATCGCATCCCGTATAGCATATCATCTTTGCATCATATTGTTTGAGCTTTGCACGTGCTTGATTGTGTCCTTGTTGCTTGTTTGTCTTGTTTGGGTAGAGCCGGGAGACGAGTTCGCTAACGAGGAGCCCGTTGAGTTTGCTTTCGAGGCCAGTCAACTCTGACAACTTTGCAGGCAAGATGATCATACCCTCGAAATCACCACTATCTTTGCTATGCTAGATTGCTCGCTCTTTTGCAATGCCAATGCTACGATGCCTACCACTTGCTTTCAAGCCTCCCAATTGCCATGTCAAACCTCTAACCCACCATGTCCTAGCAAACCGTTGATTGGCTATGTTACCGCTTTGCTCAGCCCCTCTTATAGCGTTGCTAGTTGCAGGTGAAGATTGGAGGCCGTTCCTTGTTGGAACATTTATTTACTTGTTGGGATATCACTATATTATCTTGTTATCTTAATGCATCTATATACTTGGTAAAGGGTGGAAGGCTTGGCCTCTCGCCTAGTGTTTTGTTCCATTCTTGCCACCCTAGTTTCCATCATATCGGTGTTATGTTCCCGGATTTTGCGTTCCTTACGCGGTTGGGTTATAATGGGAACCCCTTGATAGTTCACCTTGATTAAAGCTTTTCCAGCAATGCCCAACCTTGGTTTTACCATTTGCCACCTAGCCTCTTTTTCCCTTGGGTTTCCGGAGCCCGAGGGTCATCTTATTTTAAACCCCCCGGGCCAGTGCTCCTCTGAGTGTTGGTCCAACTGAGCGATGTCCGGGGCTACCAGGGGCAACTCTGGGTTGGCCTACCCGACGTCTGGCTCATCTGAGTGTGCCCTGAGAACGAGATATGTGCAGCTCCTATTGGGATTTGTCGGCACATTCGGGCGGTGTTGCTGGTCTTGTTTTAACCTGTCGAAGTGTCTTGAAGAACCGAGGTACCGAGTCTGATCGGAACGTCTCGGGAGGAGGTCTATTCCTTCGTTGACCGTGAGAGCTTGTCATGGGCTAAGTTGGGACTCCCCTGCAGGGTTTGAACTTTCGAAAGCCGTGCCCGCGGTTATGGGCAGATGGGAATTTGTTAATGTCCGGTTGTAGATAACTTGAACCTTAACTTAACTAAAATGAATCAACTGAGTGTGTTATCGTGATGGCCTCTTCTCGGCAGAGTCCGGGAAGTGGACACGGTGTTGGAGTAATGTTTGCGCAGGTTGTTCTCTAGTTTCTCGCTTGCGCTTTGCCTCCTCTTCTCGCTCTCTTTTGCGAACAGGATAACCACCATATATGCTAGTCGCTTGCTGCAGCTCCACATATATTTTTACCTTGCCTTACCTATAAGCTTAAATAGTCTTGATCGCGAGGGTGCGAGATTGCTGAGTCCCTGTGGCTCACAGATTACTATTACACCAGATGCAGGGCCTGATGATTCCGCTCCAGGTGACGCGCTTGAGCTCAAGTGGGAGTTCGACGAAGACTCTCAACGATACTATGTTTCCTTTCCTGATGATCAGTAGTGGTGCCCAGTTGGGGGTGATCGGGACCGTGTCGCATGTTGGGTTATCTTTTATTTTGGCGCCATAGTCGGGCCATGAGTGTTTGAATGATGTAATGTTATTTATGTACCTTGATTGACGTGGCGAGTGTAAGCCAACTATGTTACCTCCCCTTTATTATTCATATTACATGGGATGTTGTGAAGATTGCCTTATTTGCGACATATGCCTTCAATGCGATTATGCCTCTAAGTCGTGCCTCGACACATGGGAGATATAGTCGCATCGAGGGTGTTACAAGTTGGTAATCAGAGCCTTCCCCGACCTTAGGAGCCCCATTGCTTGATCGTTTTAGCAGCCGAGTTGTGTCTAGAAAAATGTTTTGAGTCATTTAGGAATTATATATCGGAGAGTTTAGGAATTCTTTTTACTTCCCAGTCTCATCATCGCTCTGGTAAGGCATCCTGACGTAGAGTTTTGACTCTTCTCTTCTCAAATTTCACTAAATTTTTTTAGGATCACGCGGGTATCTTGGAATCATTCCGATGGTTTTATGATGAGAACATTGTCTTGGTGCCTCCTGTCAGGGGTTTTGTGGAAGTGTCCCGGGGAGTTGAGCTCTGAGGTGTTGTCGTCATAATTTTATTGTTGCAGTTCTGGAATACCTGAGTTTAGTACGCCAACATCGAAAATCTCTTTTATGCAGTTCGTTGGTGAGATAACCTCGACGCCACCCAGTACTGGGGCGGGAGTTCGGGAGTATCGCCATAACTTGTATAACAGATGCTTTTCGAAGGTTGAGGTAGATGGTTTCCGAAGTTTTTCTCGGTTATGTGTTGAAGGATGGATACAGCTGAATGTAGGATTTGCTAGAATTGTGTGAGATATTATGCTTCCCCTGTATCTCCAACACCTGATTGCATAACCGGAAAGGTTCGGGAGTTTCATAGGTGGGAATTCTTGTAGCTCTAGTTCTTCTTCCACGGATATTTGGTTTGAGATTGGGATTTCTTACCGATTATTCGTTCTTGATCCGTACCTTGTTGATTTATTTCTCTACCTAATTCTACGTGGCTTCTCAATTTATGGATATGTGATCATTTCAAGAGGAATGCATTCGTTCATTTTGTTCGGATGTGAAGACTATATGTTGCAATTTTCATTCCGTTGGATTCAGCTTCATTTTATCTGTCTATGTGCTAACGGTGGTGAACCTCTTTAGGATGGCTCCTCCAACGCGCACGACTCCGAATCCTGATCCGCCACCACCTCCACCTCCTCCGGAGGCATGGAAAGCTGTGATGGCCGCAACCAATGCAAACACACAGTTGATCATGCGAATTCTTCAAGAGCGCAATCAAGGCAACCAAGGGAACCAAGGCAACAATCAGAATCACTTTGCTACACTCAACCAGTTCCTTGCTAATGGGCCAAAGACTTTCAGCAATTGTGTTGAGGCAACTGATGCTGATGATTGGCTTGTGGATCTGTGCAAGCATTTCGAGTGCAGTAACGTCAGGCCTGAGGACTTTGTCAAGTTCGCTTCCTTCCAACTCAAAGATCAAGCTGCAGAATGGTTCCAGCAGAACAAGGATTCCAGAGGTGGACGTGTTATTACCTGGGATGAATTCCGTCAAGATTTCAGAGCTCATCATATTCCTCAGAGCGTGGTTGAAAGCAAGCGTGAGGAATTCCGCAACCTGAAGCAAGGCTCTTTGTCTGTCTATGACTACAACAAGTTGTTTCAGAAGCTTGCCCGCTTTGCTAAGCAGGACGTACCAGATGAGAAGAGCATGATATACCAGTTCAGGGGTGGTCTCAGAGAAGAAATTCAGCTCGCTCTTGTTCTCTTTGAACCCGTGAGGTACGATGAGTTCTACAACATGGCATTGAAGCAAGAGGCCGCTCAACTGAGGTGTGATGCTTCCAAGAAGCAAGTCAGAGATGTTACTCCTTCTTCCTCTACTCAAGTGGCCAAGCAGCAGAAGTATTGGCTTCCTCCTCCTCCGTTCCGTCAGCCGTATCAGCAGAAGAGCAAAGGTGGCAGTGGATCTTCCCACCCACCCAACCCTGGCTTTCAGAACAAGACTTCGTCTCAAGCTCCAAGATTGAGTGCTCCGTATCACCGTCTGCTTTCAGAGGTCACGTGCAACAAGTGCCAACAGAAGGGTCACTATGCCAACAAGTGCTTCAACCAGAGGCGTCTTCCTCCTCCTCCTCCTGTCAGATCGGCAAGTACAGCTGTGGTCAAGCATAACCCCAAGTCCGCCAAGGTCAACTTGATGAATGCAGCTTAGGCAGAGGATTCGTCAGATGTCATCATGGGTAACCTTCCAGTTAACGATATTCCTGCGAAAGTTCTTTTTGACACGGGTGCATCGTATTGTTTCATCTCAAGACCTTTTGTTTCTAAGCATGAGTTGCCTTTACAAGATTTGCCTAGACAGTCATCTGTTGTTTCTCTGGGTAAATTCATGAATGCAAGCGCTATGGCCCCGGATGTTACTATCACGTTGAGCGACTACAAGTTTCTCTCTTCTCCGGTGGTTCTTGGTAACTCGGATATTGATCTTATTTTCGGAATGGATTGGCTTTCTAAGCACAAGGCTCATCTTGATTGTGCAGCCAGGCAGATTCAATTGACTCATTCGTCTGAGGATGTAATTGTCTTTGCCGCTCGTGATGATACCATCCGTCTGTTTTCTCTCAATGAGAAGGGTGAACTCGATGCCATCTCGCAAATTCCAGTCGTTTGCGAATATCAAGACGTCTTTCTAGAAGAGCTTCCAGGAATGCCTCCGCACCGGCCAGTGGAATTCGTTATTGATCTTGAGCCCGGCACGGAACCTGTGTGCAAGCGTCCTTACAAGCTCAGACCTGAAGAGTGGAAGGAGCTGAAGAAGCAACTCGATATTCAAGAGAGAATGGGTCTCATCCGGCCTAGTTCTTCTCCGTGGGGTTGTGGTGTTCTTTTTGTGAAGAAGAAGGATGGAACGGACCGACTTTGTGTTGATTACTGTCCATTGAACAAGAAGACCATCAAGAACAAATACCCACTTCCTAACATCAATGAGCTGTTCGAACAACTCAAAGGTGCCCAAGTATTCTCCAAGCTTGATCTCCGTATGGGTTATCATCAGATTCGAATCCGTGAGCAAGATATTCCCAAGACGGCCTTCAGGACAAGCTATGGTTCATATGAATACACTGTCATGTCTTTTGGCCTCGTCATCGCTCCTCCGATGTTCTCTCGCATGATGAACTTCATCTTCAACGCCTACACCAATGACTTCATTTTGGTCTATCTCGACGACATTCTGGTTTTCTCAAAGAACAAGGAAGATCATGCCAACCACTTGCGTTTGGTTCTTGATAAGCTCAGGGAACACCAGTTCTACGCCAAGTTCTCCAAGTGTGAATTTTGGCTCGATGAGGTTCTTTATCTTGGTCATATCATCTCTGCCAAGGGCATTGCCGTGAATCCTGAGAAGGTGTCTGCAATTGTGAATTGGGAACCTCCTCAGAACGTGAAGCAACTCCGTAGCTTCCTCGATCTCGCAAGCTACTGTCGAAGATTCATTGAAAACTTTTCTAAGATCGCGAAGCCTCTCTCAAATCTTCTCCAAAAGCACGTCAAGTACGTTTAGTCTCCGGAGTGTGACATTGCTTTCAACACTTTGAAAGAGAAATTGATCACTGCTCCAGTTCTGACTCCGCTTGATGAATCCAAGCCGTACGAGGTCTTTTGTGATGCCTCTCTCCAAGGTCTTGGCGCAGTATTGATGCAAGAGAAGAAAGTTGTTGCTTATACCTCCTGCCAGTTGAAGCCCAATGAGAAGAACTACCCCACTCATGATCTCGAGTTGGCGGCAGTTGTGCATGCTCTTTTGACTTGGAGACATCTCCTATTGGGAAGAAAAGTGGACATTTTCATTGATCACAAGAGTCTCAAGTACATCTTCACTCAGCCTAATCTCAACCTCAGGCAAACTCGATGGGTCGAAATGATTCAAGAGTATAATCTGAGTATCGAGTATACTCCAGGCAAGGCCAATGTGATTGCTGACGCATTGAGCAGAAAAGCTTACTGCAACAGTCTGATTCTCAAGCCTTATCAACCCGAGCTTCGTGAAGCTTTCCGCAAACTTAATCTGCAAGTTGTTCCTCAAGGTTTCCTCGCCAACCTTCAAGTCTCTCCTACCTTGGAAGATCAGATTCGCCAAGCCCAGCTTCTTGATGCTATGGTGAAAAAGGTGAAGATTGGAATTGCCAAGAGTCAATCCAAGTACAAGTGCTACCGCCTTGACGACAAGGACACTCTCTTCTTCGAGGATCGTATTGTTGTGCCCAAAGGTGACCTCCGTAAAGTGATCATGAACGAGGCTCACAATTCTCTCCTCTCCATCCACCCTGGGAGCATGAAGATATATCAGGACCTCAAGCAGGCTTATTGGTGGACTCGAATGAAGCGCGAGATTGCTCAATTCGTGAATGAATGTGATGTCTGCAGAAGAGTGAAGGCAGAACACCAAAGGCCAACGGGTCTCCTTCAACCTCTTGCCATTCCAGAATGAAAGTTTGACCACATTGAAATGGACTTCGTGACTGGGTTTCCAAAGTCCAAGCGTGGCAATGGTACTATATTCGTTGTCATCGACAAACTCACCAAAGTGGCTCACTTTCTGCCTTTCAAAGAGTCAATCACTGCAGCTCAATTGGCGGAACTCTATACCTCTCGAATTGTCTCTCTGCATGGTATTCCACAAGTGATCTCTTCAGACCGTGGCAGCATCTTTACCTCCAAGTTTTGGGATTCTTTTTAGAAGGCCATGGGCACCAACACCTGTTTCAGCACAGCTTTCCATCCTCAAACTAGCGGTCAAGTCGAGCGTGTCAATCAGATTCTTGAAGATATGCTCAGGGCTTGTGTGATCTCCTTCGGCATGAAGTGGGAGGATTGTCTTCCTTATGCTGAATTCTCCTACAACAACAGTTTTCAAGCAAGTTCGGGCAAGGCCCCATTTGAAATTCTGTATGGCAGGAAGTGCCGTACCCCTCTCAACTGGTCTAAAACCGGTGAATGTCAGCTTCTCGGAAATGACTTAATCACAGAGGCAGAGGAAATGTGCAAAGTCATCCGGGATAACCTCAAAGCAGCCCAATCCCGCCAGAAGAGCTACTATGATAGTAAGCACCGCGATTTGGCTTTCGAGATCGGAGATCATGTTTACCTCCACGTCTCTCCTATGAAAGGTACTCGTCGCTTCGGTATCAAAGGGAAGCTTGCCCCCAGATACGTGGGACCTTTCAAGATTGTCAGCAAGAGAGGCGACCTCGCCTATCAACTCGAGCTTCCTTCAAACTTTGCAAATGTTCATGACGTGTTCCATGTCTCTCAGCTCCGAAAGTGTTTCAAGACTCCTGACCGCACCGTCAACTTCGAGGACATTGAGCTCCAAGAAGATCTCTCCTATCGTGAGCACCCCGTTGCTATTCTTGAAGAGACTGAACGCAAGACTCGCAATAAGTCAATCAAATTCCTCAAAGTCAAGTGGTCACATCATTCCGACCGTGAAGCTACCTGGGAACGCGAGGATCACCTCCGTTCTGAGTACCCGGCGTTCTTTCAGTCCTAGATCTCGGGACGAGATCCTTTCGTAGTGGTGGAGTGTTGTAACACCCCTGATATGACTTTCCCAATATGTATTCCAACTCTTGCCGTTTCCGGTGTTAAGTTATTTTATTTTCTCGGGTTCGGGTCTTTGTCTCCGTGTGTTGTTATCGTTGTCATGCATCTCATATCATGTCATCATGTGCATTGCATTTGCATACATGTTCATCTCATGCATTCGAGCATTTTCCCCGTTGTCCGTTTTGCATTCCGGCGCTCCGTTCTCCTCCGGTGGTCATTTCTAGCTTTCTTTCATGTGTGGGGATTAAACATTTCCGGATTGGACCGAGACTTGCCAAGCGGCCTTGGTTTACTACCGGTAGACCGCCTGTCAAGTTTCGTATCATTTGGACTTCGTTTGATGCTCCAACGGTTAACCGAGGGACCGAAAAGGCCTCGTGCGTGTTGCAGCCCAACACGCCTCCAATTTGGCCCAAAACCTACCAAAACCTCTCCCATCATCTAGAGCATTCGATCACGAACGCGTGGCCGAAAACCGCACCTCATTTGGACTCTCCTAGCTCCATGTATGCCTATATAAAGACCCCCCATTCCAAATCCCGGGCCTCCTCCCCCGAAACCCTTAAAATCCCAGATCCGCCGCCGCCGGACACGTCTGGACGGCGCCGGACACGTCCGCCCAGCCCCGCTGCCGCCACATGGCGTGCTGTCATTCGCCGCTGCCTCCGCGCCCCACATCGCCGCGCTAGGCCCGCCGGGGCCCGAGGCCGGCCCCCGCAGCCCGCAGCGCGCCCGTCGCCCCGCCGCCGATCTGAAGCTCCGCGCCGCCGTCTTCCTCCTAGCCGGCCGCTGCCCCGGGTCGCCGCGGCCGCCCGCCGCCCCACATCGCCGACTCTGGCGGCCGAGCCACCTCGCCGCGATGCCGCCGGCCGCCACGTCGCCACCGGGCCGCCCCTCGCTGCTCCTCCGCGCCGACGTCCTCCTCCTCCCGGCCGGAGAGCCCCTCCGCCGCGCCAAGTTCGACTCCGGCGAGATACAGTAAATCCGGTGATCCTCATTTTCCGCGCCCGGCTAGATCCAGATCAGGGATATTTTCTCTCGGTTGACTTTTTCTCCCGAAACCCTAATTATCTTGCCATGTTCATTGCATCGTAACTTTGCATCCGTAGCTCCGATTTGGGAATATAGCATATCAAAATGTTCGTCTCAGAGAGTACATCATTTCATTCCATTGCATTATTTTCATTTGAGTTCATCTTGATGCCCGAAATGCTGTTAGAAGAGGGCTACTTGAGTTAATTGTCAGATCTGCTACTCCATTTAGATATTTGTCATTTTTGCCATGATTAATGTGTGCATGATATGCCCATGAGCTCTACATATGTTTTGTTAAGGGTTTTGCCATCTTTCTAGAGGTGCAACCCATGTATTTTTTGTGATGTGTGTGGTGACTAGCACAAGCTTGCAAACTGAGGCACTTGGTAATGCTGATTTCAGGGACTTAGCTTTTCCACTAAGTCCTTGATCTGTTTATCTCATATGGCCATATGTTCATGTTGTTTCCTAGTGATCCGTGCCTCTTTTGAGGATGATCAGTAAGGATGTTTTGTTAATCTTGTAGTGCTCTATCCATCCATGTCTTTGTTTGCACTTATGGAGCAACCTAGCTTGAGTCAATCGAGCTCTACTTTTGCTACTTCGTGAATCTGGGCAGATTGTCTACTTGTTAGCGATTTTGCCGATGATGTTGTAGTTGATCCGTGCGTGCTATGTTATTGTTCTTGCCATGTCTAGCT
The DNA here is from genome assembly GCF_002162155.2 of Triticum dicoccoides. NCBI lineage: Eukaryota > Viridiplantae > Streptophyta > Magnoliopsida > Poales > Poaceae > Triticum > Triticum dicoccoides. The sequence goes on from NC_041386.1 coordinate 379,962,039, forward strand.
TGCATTTTGTGTATTCTTGATGGGTGTATGCTTAGATTGTCATGACTTGCTCTGTAGTGAGTGCATCGAGCTCGTAAACATGCCTACTTGATATCTGTTTTCAGCATGCTCCAGTTTTCACTAAGTCTGGATCTGATTATGTTTTTGCCATGTTCACATGCTTGCAATTGTATTTTCTGATCCATTTTGGCTCAAGGTCACTAAGGTACTTTTGTTAAGATATTTGATTCGATCCATGCCATGCTTTACTTTGTCATGTTCAGGTCCTGTAGCATGTAGTTTTGTTGCTCCGAAGAGTGCTATCTGATCTGAAATTCCAGACAAGTGTCAATTTCACCAAGTCTGAGATCTGTTTACCATATGCATTTTTGCAATGCTTGTTTGAACCTGTTAATGGATGAATTGGCCGTAGCTCAGTGCTAGACTTTTGTTAAGCATCATGAATGCATCGCTACCATGTATTTTTTTGCCATGTTTGGGTGCTGTAGCATGTTCATCTCATTGCATTTAGATGACTACTTGCTGTAAATCGCAGACTGGTGTCATATTTGAATCGCTTGCCATTTCCAAACCGTAACTCCGATTCCGGCGTTCTTTATATCGTTTTCAAACGATTTAGTCTCATCTTTCCAGTGGCACACTTGGATTCCCAAGTTGAGGCCAGGTTCATGCATTCCTTGTCACATCTTGCATATGCGTCCCGCATCGCATCCCGCATAGCATACCATCTTTGCATTGTGTTGTTTTAGTTTGCACGTGCTTGATTGTGTCCTTGTTGCTTGTTTGTCTTGTTTGGGTAGATCCGGGAGACGAGTTCGCTAACGAGGAGCCCGTTGAGTTTGCTTTCGAGGATCCAGTCAACTCTGACAACTTTGCAGGCAAGATGATCATACCCTCGAAATCACCACTATCTTTGCTATGCTAGATTGCTCGCTCTTTTGCTATGCCAATGCTACAATGCCTACCACTTGCTTTCAAGCCTCCCAATTGCCATGTCAAACCTCTAACCCACCATGTCCTAGAAAACCGTTGATTGGCTATGTTACCGCTTTGCTCAGCCCCTCTTATAGCGTTGCTAGTTGCAGGTGAAGATTGGAGGCCGTTCCTTGTTGGAACATTTATTTACTTGTTGGGATATCACTATATTATATTGTTATCTTAATGCATCTATATACTTGTTAAGGGTGGAAGGCTTGGCCTCTCGCCTAGTGTTTTGTTCCACTCTTGCCGCCCTAGTTTCCGTCATATCGGTGTTATGTTCCCGGATTTTGCGTTCCTTACACGGTTGGGTTATAATGGTAACCCCTTGATAGTTCGCCTTGATTAAAGCTTTTCCAGCAATGCCCAACCTTGATTTTACCATTTGCCACCTAGCCTCTTTTTCCCTTGGGTTTCCGGAGCCCGAGGGTCATCTTATTTTAAACCCCCCCTGGGCCAGTGCTTCTCTGAGTGTTGGTCCAACCGAGCGATGTCCGGGGCTACCAGGGGCAACTCTGGGCTGGCCTACCCGACGTCTGGCTCATCTGAGTGTGCCCTGAGAATGAGATATGTGCAGCTCCTATCGAGATTTGTCGGCACATTCGGGCGGTGTTGCTGGTCTTGTTTTAACCTGTCGAAGTGTCTTGAAGAACCGAGGTACCGAGTCTGATCGAAACGTCTCGGGAGGAGGTCTATTCCTTCGTTGACCATGAGAGCTTTTCATGGGCTAAGTTGGGACTCCCCTGCAGGGATTTGAACTTTCGAAAGCCGTGCCCGCGGTTATGGGCAGATGGGAATTTGTTAATGTTCGGTTGTAGATAACTTGAACCTTAACTTAACTAAAATGAATCAACTGAGTGTGTTATCGTGATGGCCTCTTCTCGGCGGAGTCCGGGAAGTGGACACGATGTTGGAGTAATGTTTGCGCAGGTTGTTCTCTAGTTTCTCGCTCACGCTTTGCCTCCTCTTCTCGCTCTATTTTGCCAATAGGATAGCCACCATATATGCTAGTCGCTTGCTGCAGCTCCACATATATTTTTACCTTGCCTTACCTATAAGCTTAAATAGTCTTGATCGCGAGGGTGCGAGATTGCTGAGTCCCTGTGGCTCACAGATTACTATTACACCAGATGCAAGGCCTGATGATTCTGCTCCAGGTGACGCGCTTGAGCTCAAGTGGGAGTTCGACGAAGACTCTCAACGATACTATGTTTCCTTTCCTGATGATCAGTAGTGGTGCCCAGTTGGGGGTGATCGGGACCGTGTCGCTTGTTGGGTTATCTTTTATTTTGGGGCCGTAGATGAGTGTTTGAATGATGTAATGTTATTTATGTACCTTGATTGACGTGGCGAGTGTAAGCCAACTATGTTATCTCCCCTTTATTATTCATATTACATGGGATGTTGTGAAGACTGCCTTACTTGCGACATATGCCTTCAATGCGATTATGCCTCTAAGTCGTGCCTTGACACGTGGGAGATATAGTCGCATCGAGGGTGTTACAAGACCCACCCGTTAGCATAGCATATGATCGTTCAGTTTTTGCTACTACTTTCTTAAATGTCAAATACATATTCCATCAACCATGAGATCATGCAACTCCCGAATACCGTAGGAACCTTGCATGCTATCAAACGTCACAATCTAACTGGGTGATCATAAAGGTGCTCTATAGGTATCTCCGAAGGTGTCTGTTGAGTTGGCATGGATTGAGATTGGGATTTGTCACTCTGTGTATTGGAGAGGTATCTCTGGGCCCTCTCGGTAATACACATCACAAGAAGCTTGCAAGCAAAGTGACTAAGGAGTTAGTTACGAGATGATGTATTACGGAATGAGTAAATAGACTTGCTGGTAATTAGATTGAAGTACGTATGAAGATACCGACGATCGAATCTCGGGCAAGTAATATACCGATAGACAAAGGGAATTACGTATGTTGTCATAAGGTTCGAACGATAAAGATCTTTGTAGAATTTGTAGGAACCAATATGGGCATCTAGGTCCCGCTATTAGTTATTGACAAGACAAGTGTCTCGGTCATGTCTACATCATTCTCGAACCCGGAGGGTCCTCACGCTTAACGTTTGTTGATGATATATTATATGAGTTGGTGACCGAATGTTGTTCAGAGTCCTGCATGATATCACGTACATGACAAGGAGCTCCGAAATGGTCCAAAGATAAAGATTGATATGTAGGACGATAATATTTGGTCTCCGGAAAGATTTCGGAATGCACCGGGTACTTATCGGATCACCGAAAGGGGTTCCGGGAAGGCCACAAAAGTTATTTGGCCTAAACGGGCCAAGGGAAGGGAGCACACCAGCCCACAAGGGGCTGGCACACCCCACCTCAGGGCACCGACCGTAGGGAAGGAAGGGAAGAGGGCCTGCCCTCTTACCTTCTCTGCCACGTGGGAAAAAGGAAAGGGGGGCGCCTCCCCTCCTGCATTCTCCCCCGCGCCATAGAAAGGAAAGGGGGTGAACCTAGGGCAGGAGCCCAGGACGGCCATCGGCCCCCTTGGGGCGCCCCTAGGGCTGCCTCCCCCACCTGTATATATGTGAGGAGAGGAGGGGGCAACACACACCACGATCCCCAAGCCGTGTGCGGCGCCCCTCTCCCTCTAGTTCTAGTTCCTCCTCTGTCCATGTCCGTTGTGCTTGGTGAAGCCTTGTGGAATAGTTTCACCAACACCGTCACCACACCGTCGTGCTACCAGACCTCATCGAGTACTTCGCCTCTCTTGCTGGATCGAGAAGGCGAGGACGTCATCGAGCTGAATGTGTGCTGAACGCAGAGGTGTCATACGTTCGGTACTTGATCGGGACAGGTCGTGAATGTGTACGACTACATCAACTGATAACCCACAAGTATAGGGGATCACAACAATTTTCGATAAGTAAGAGTGTCGAACCCAATGAGGAGCTAAAGCCAGAACAAATATTCCCTCAAGTTCTATCGACCACCGATACAACTCTACGCACACTTGATGTTCACTTTACCTAGAACAAGTATGAAACTAGAAGTACTTCGTAGGTGTTGTTGGATAGGTTTGCAAGATAATAAAGATTACGTAAATAAAAAGTAGGGGCTGTTTAGATAAAGACACAACTAAGTTAGTTTTAGTAAAGAGCATTTTGTTACGAGAAAGTTATTTGTCCCTAGGCAATCGATAATTAGACCGGTAATCATTATTGCAATTTTATATGAGGGAGAGGCATACGCTAACATACTTTCTCTACTTGGATCATATGCACTTATGATTGGAACTCTAGCAAGCATCCGCAACTACTAAAGATCATTAAGGTAAAACCCAACCATAGCATTAAAGCATCAAGTCCTCTTTATCCCATACGCAATAACCCCCTTACTCGGGTTTGTGTTTCAGTCACTCACGCAACCCACTATAAGCGAATCATGAACGTATTGCAACACCCTACAACGGGGACCCCTCACGCTTGCGCGACACGGAGAGCACCATAGGACAGGACCAATAATAAAACATGCAACTCAAACAAATCTTGATCATCAAATAGCCCATAGGACAAAACGGATCTACTCAAACATCATAGGATAGCCATACATCATTGGGAAATAATATATAGCATTGAGAACCATGTTTAAGTAGAGATTACAGCGGGTAAGTGAGGGGTTACACCGCTGCATAGAGGGGGGGAAGAGTTGGTGATGATGGCGGTGAAGTTGTTAGTGAAGATTGCGGTGATGATGATGGCCCCCGGTGGCACTCCGGTGCCACCGGAAGCGAGGGGGAGAGAGCCCCCCTCCTTATTCTTCTTCCTTGACCTCCTACCTAGATGGGAGAAGGGTTTCCCCTCTAGTCCTTGGCCTCCATGGCATGGGAGGGGCGAGAGCCCCTCCAAGATTGGATCTGTCTCTCTGTCTCTCTCTATTTTTGCGTTCTCAGATTCTACCCTTTCACCGTTTCTTATATTCCCGGAGATCCGTAACTCCGATTGGGCTGAAATTTTAACACGATCTCTATCCGGATATTAGCTTTCTTGCGACGAAAGAAGGGAACCAATCGCCTTACGTGGTGGCCACGAGGGTCAGGGGCTCGGCTGCCCCCTGCCTCGTGGGCCCCTCGAGCATCGTCTCCCATTGATTTCACTTCCCAAAAATCACATATATTCCAAAAAAAATCTCTGTCCATTTTTAGTCCGTTTGGACTCCGTTTGATATGGATTTTGTGCGAAACAAAAAACATGCAACAAACAGGAACTGGCACTGGGCACTGGATCAATATGTTAGTCCCAAAAAGTTGCCAAAAGTATATGAAAGTTGAATAATATTGGCATGGAACAATAAAAAATTATAGATACGACGGAGACGTATCAGCATCCCCAAGCTTAATTCCTACTCGTCCTCTAGTAGGTAAATGATAAAAAGATAATTTTTGATGTGGAATGTGTCACATCCCTAGCTTATGGTGCTGCCTAGTGTTTGCATCTTGTTTGCATCATGTTTAACCTTCATGGAAATTTGAAATGGGGACTGACCAAACCCTAGCACCAAATGAATTCAAATAGGCTCAAATAAAATCACTTCCAATAAACACAAAGTGACTTCAGGAAAAGTCCATCATTTTTGAAATTGGTGAAAACCTCTGACAAAAATTGGTGCATATTTTTCCTAGGTCATTTAAGGTTTTCGGTTTAAATCATAAGTATTTGAATTGGAGCATTTAATGGCTATAAATATTTTAAATGCTTCAATAATTCTGAGAACATTTGAGGGCTGTTAGGAAACATTTTAAAAGTGCCCACAAATTTTCTCAGGAGTTTTAAGAAATGGTTTAGTATTATTACTAAATCAAAAACAGAAAAGCAAAATAGAAAAACAAAAAGCAGAGAGAGAAGGTTTTACCTGGCGCTCACCTGGCCTGGCCCAGCACGGCCCAGCCCACTGGCCTGTGCCAGTCGTCGTTGTCCTCCCGCCAGTCGGACAGGGCGCGTGCCCGACGCGCGCGTGCGCTCCGCGCGCCACGCGAGCTCCCTGCCTGCCTGTGTCCCTGCCGCCCTGGATGCCTCCGCGCACGCCACACAGCCTCACCGACCGCTCCTCACTCTCCTTCGAGCGCTCTTCCCTTTTCTGCCTCTCTCCCACGTGATCACCGAGCGTGCACGTCGCCGCCGCTCGTCGTTGCCACGACCACCGGCCCTCCCTCGCCTCCTCGACTGGTCCACGAGCTCCGCGACATCATCCCCGACCCCCTCATCGAGCCACGCCTCGCCGGAAGCCCTGCAGCGTCGCCCGTAAGCTCGTCTTCAACCTCCGGCCGCCGGCAACCTCACCTTTGATTTGGCGCCGCCAGGACCTCCCCGAGCTCGCTGACCTTTACTACGTGATCGCCGTGAGCTTTTGCTCCCAACCCCTCTCTCCTCCCACTCGATTTCTTCCTCTAACCCCGCTGGCCAACGCGGCCGAAGCTCGCCGCTGCTGTGCCATGTCGCTGCCGCGGGCAGAGCTGCCTCCGCCTGCTTTTGAGCGTGTCGCCGTTCTCACCGTGCTCCCAGGAGCCGAACGCATGCACCAGCTCCTCCTTCCCTGCTCCCTAACACCGAACCCGAGCTCGCCCGAACTCCAGCCGCCGCGCTTGTCATCGCCGGCGATGATTCCGGCCATCCCAGGCCCAAACACCATCACCACTAGATGCGGACGAGCGTCCGCATCACGTAGATGCCCTCCGCCGGCCATTTGGTCGCCGGAGGAGGAATCCCGCACCTCGCCACCGCATCTGGCCTCGCCGGCGTCAAGTCGCTGGTGGATTAGCCCCGGTTGACCAGGGATTTGACCCCCTGGGTCACTGACATACGGGCCCTGCCCGGCTAATCAAGTTAGTTAGGGTTAATCTAAATTAAATTAGTTAGTTAGGCACTGACATATGGGTCCCACTGTCAGGTTTGACTTGGACCAGCCCCTTTGACCTGCTGACGTCACACCAACATCATGCTGACGCAATAATTCCTTTCTGGAATTTAAATAAATCTTAAATGATTTATTATTTTCAGAAAATGCCCAAAACTTCTAAAATTCATAGAAATTAAACCGTAACTCCAAATGAAATAATTTATATATGAAAAATTATCAGAAAAATCCAATCTATCTATTTATGCTACTTTCATGCATGATCAACCAACTTATACCCACTGTATAAGTGAAAACATGATAATGGCATTTTAAATGCTAAATATGGAGTTTGCATATGAACCCTTGGTCCATATGGACTTCATTTAAATTGTTGCTAGATGCATTAGTGCAATTCATAACATTATTGCCATGTCATGATCATGCACCATATTGTGCATTGCATTGATTGTGTTCTTTCTCAGTTGCCGGTGTTTGTCCCCTCTCGGTAGACGTGTATCGACGATGTGATCGATGACACTGATGAAGAACTATATTATCTTCCGAAGTGCCAGGCGAGCAAAACCCCCTTGTTCATTCCGATACAATCCCACTCTCTCGCTCCTGCTCTCTTTTACTGCATTAGAACAACAACGTTTCAACTGTTACATGCTGCAGTAGCTGAACCCCTTTCCTTTGCATGACCTGTCATTACCACAGAAAATAGATGAAACCCACTAGCATGAGTAGGAGTTGTTTGAGCCCTCATGTGCCTACTCATTCATGTTTGTTTGTCATGCCTGCTACTGCTTAGAGTTGAGTCAGGTCTGATTCATCGGAGATGAATTGGAATGTGGTGAACATGTCCTACCGTTGAGAGCTAAGTGTGTGAACATGATTTGGTAAAGGTAGCGGTGAGAGACCATGTAGGAGTACATGGTGCGTTGTCTCATTGTAGCCGTTCTCAGGAACTGAGTTCTGTGTTTGTGATCCATGAACAGTTACTACCATACATTGGGTTCCGGTAACTCGGCCCCTCTCGGCTTATTAATCAACTCGATCTCTGTCCAGGAGTTGCAACTAGTTTCTGGTGTTTGTAGGTAGTGTTAGTAGTCTACCAAGTGGCACCCAGTACAGGTGGGCTTGGGACAGACTAGGCACAGTGGCACGGTGTACCAAGTGGCACCCGGATGGTGGTCTTGGGAACCCTCCACACATCGTTTGGGGCCGCGAGCGACACCCCGGCTGGATTTCCTTGCGGATGGAACCCGAATAGGCGATAAACCTGGACGAGAGACTTGTGTGATTAGTCAGGTCGTGGCCGACTCCCTCACCAGGCTTCTGCTTGAAGGTTGCCGAGATACACGACGTGTACATGGTGGTAAGTGGCGAGAGCGTGTGTGCAGAAGTACAGCCCTGCAGGGTTATAATTATCTATTCGAATAGCCGGATTCCTCGGATATGGAAACTTGGACCACTCATAGACAAGTGAAAGTGGATACTCTAAAACTCGCAAGATAAGCGTGAGTGCAATGGATGGCATTCTCGCAGGGAGACAGGCACGGATCCATAGTGGTGTATTGGTATGGTGAATTTGTGGACTCGTGTGCGCCACCTCAAAAAGTTACTTGCAGTCGTAGTTCAGGTTAGCCACTGAGTCAAAGCTGGCTTGCTGCAGTTAAACTCCACCCCCTTTGTTGATACCGATGCATATGTAGTTAGTTCTGATGTAAGTTTTGCTGGGTACATTTGTACTCACGTTTGCTTAATTTATGTTTTGCAGAGAGACTTCAGTCTCGCTAGTAGTTCCACGTGGACTTCGACGTTTAGCTTGTTACCTCAACTACGATCTTGTACCCTTGGGAGGGTCTTGTAGATAGTCAGGCTTCTGAGCCTTCTTCATTTGTAGTTGTCTGTACTCAGACAAGTTAAGCTTCCGCATGTGCTTGTTGCTTGTATGCTCTGCATGTTGGGTCATGAGACCCATGTTTGTAACATCTCGCTCGTTGGAGCCTAATGAATAAATACTTTGAGTCATAGAGTTTTGTTTTGATGCCATGTTGTATTTACACATATCAAGCATATTGTGTGTATGATTGAAATGCTTGGTATGTGCGGGATACGACAACCTAGTTGTTCATCCTTGGTAGCCTCTCTTATGGGGAAATGTAGTCTTGTGCTTCCATGAGCCATAGTAGTCCTCTACAGCCCGGTTCACCGGAGTCCTGCTAGCCCAGCACTACTGCTCCGGAACACTTGACTGGCCGGCATGTGATTCACTTCGTTCCTGTGTCTGTCCCCTCGGGGAAATGTCACATGGTGACATCCGGAGTTCTGCCTAGCCTGCTATAGCCCGGTTCACTGGAGTCCTGTTAGCCCAGTGCTACAGCCCAGATTCGCATGCTGCTGACTGACATGCTTGATGTTGATTCATGTATGCCTGTCCCCATAAGTTAGTGCCACTTTGGGTTCACGACTAGTCATTTCGGCCCGGGTTCTCTGTCATATGGATGCTAGCGGCACTATCATATACGTGAGCCAAAAGGCGCAAACGGTCCCGGGCCATGGTAAGGCGACACCCATGGGAATACCGTGCTTGAGGCCACAAAGTGATATGAGGTGTTACCGGCTAGATCGATGTGACTTGGAATCGGCGTCCTGACAGCTTTGGTATCAGAGCCTGACTGCCTGTAGTGTTACCAAGCCAAGCTGGTCGAAGTCGTGTCTAGAAATGCTTTAGTTATATAAGGGAATTGATTGTGGAAGGGAACATAAGGCTCTTTTTACTCCTTATCCTCATGACCTTCTCATCTGGGTCATCCTCTTCCTTTCTACGGGGATTAAGAACTAGGCCTTCTCATCTATCTCTCAGGATGACGTGTTACTAAACCGTAGTTGCCTAGGATTGTTGAGTTCAAGCCTCAGTTCAGTTCCTACTACCTCCATATGTTCATAGCTGGCCTCAGAACCTTGAGTTTGTGATGTTGAGTAGCTATGCCACCATTTTGCAGGTTGTCTCAAATCTTTTTGAGCAATTACAGCCGTTATGCTGTCCGAGTCATCCCAGGTTTCTAAACAGTCTAATGCATCTGCAAATCCCTTCCTCCCATTCCAAATGTCCTTTTGGGCCAGATTAAGCACACTAATCGGTGAGTTGAGGTACTCCATTGCCTTGACATATATGTTGGAGCTATTACTATGACCATAGGTGTCTTAAGGGATCACCTAGTAATCTAGCCATGTTTTGTGTTCCAGTGTGATGATTCTGGCCATTCTTCTCGAAAGCATCCCGTGATGCCATCTAGTTTGGTAGGTATTCTATCCATGGGTTCCTGAAACCCATGAGTCATTCTGCACATCTCTGTTGATAGTGTTTGCTCGTTCCTTTAGGATATTAGCAACCTTGTGATAGCCTTCCAGGTTCGTGGTATATTATTCTTCCAATACCATGAACCATCCATGGCAGGCGTTCATCTTGAACGAAAGGATCGCAACAAGAGTGCTCTTAATGAGTTCTCCGTTATATTATGAATCTGCCAGTTCTACCCTTTCCGCATGGGTTATCCGGAAGAAATGTTGAGCTTCACTGGACATACTAATCTATGAATCCACAACTCAGAAAAACATATGTTCCTTTGAGTTGTCCCTCTTTAGTTGTACCCTGACCTCTGTCTATCAAGTGATAGTCAGGAATAGTTGTGCCATCGTGTTCGTTAGTGTCTATTATTCTCGTGGTCCGTCAAGCCATTCTATTCCAGAATGACTAGGAGAAACAAACTCCAGTACCTCATCCATATCCAGGATTGGATCAAAGTAGTTGTATTCTGCAGATCAAAATGCCAATTCAGCTTTTGATTCTGTTCTACCCCAAAGTATCACCGTCTTGATGTCAAGGTTGTCATGGGAATTGCACCACCTCCTATGAACTCTTGATATAGTGATACTTCTCGCCATCATCATTCATTGCTAGGTCTCCATGTTATTGTAACCGGAATACCGACAAGTGAATCATGGTGTGTGAAATCAATACTCCTAGCAACCCCGTTGCTTGGTGGTTAATGGACAATAACCTCATTCTTAGCGTGTTGATTTTTGAATCATCACCCTAAGGTCGATCGTGCTACGTAGCCTTTTTTCCAGTGCACTTTTCGATCAATGTGTTAGGATAGTGCCAATCCTTGCTTATTTGATCATATCATCTTGCCTTGAAAAACAAGATTGTTCTCGAGCTTAGTAACATATCGGTGGTTCGTGATTTTTCGAATGTCTTCTCGGAAGTGTTACCAGGTTGTCACCTGACCGCTATGTTGAGTTCGTGATCAAGTTGGTTTCTTGTAACCACCCCTTCTCCAAGAATCTGTGTTGGATACCCCTGAGCTAATTGGTTAAGCTAAACAACAACTTGGAGAGTAGGATGATAAAAGCTTGTCTGACTTAGTTCGTGTTAAGGGATATCTTTTGTATGCGTGTGTGTGTTGAAGAAAGATGATATCTTCATCGATTGGTCCTCATAATCAGTTGTTGGATCTATTGTCTTGTCCAAACTTTTATTTGAGTGTGGGCTATCCTCAAATCAAATCAGAACCAACGATGTTCGTAATGTTGTCTTACTCGAGGTTGATTCCTCGGGCATACACCATTACATCCTTTGGTCTGACCAATGCTACCACCTTGTTCACATAGTCATGGAATTACATCTTCATGGGAACCTAGATGAATTGTTGTTGAGCCCATCGACGACATCCTTATCTTGTCCGTCATTCATGTCGAACATCTAAGTAATGTTGGAAACTTTTATAAGCATTATCTTCATGTCCCGTCCATGAAGCATATGTTCGGATGAAAGAAGTGACTTCCTCGAATACATGTGCATTTGATGCAAGTTGCCGCCATGAATTCGAGAAAGTCAATGTTGCTTCCTCTGGAACTATCCCAAGTCAGTCATGCGTACGTGCGAAGTATTCTGTGGTTTGGAGACTTGCAACCTTCATTCTATATGTATCCCTAGCACACCAAGCCACTGATTGATTGTTCAAGGAGAAGAAGTCTCTTCTTAAGAGCAAGACTTATGCAAAGACTTCGAAATCCTTGATGATGGTTCCCGACCAGAACTCGATAGTATTTTATTATAAGACTACTATGTGGTCATTCTTGTCTTGGACAACATGCTCACATGTGTGTAGCAGAACCAGCTCATGTCTTGGAGCTTGCTATCGTAGTTCATCTCCCGAGAGTCTTGCAATGTTATCTCGTCGACTTGTGTTGCAACCTTTCTTTTCTAGACATGTTGTCTGAAAAAAATCATCCAGTCAGATCTGAGTCTCAGGCAGATATGATGGCTGGAACATCTCCAAGATCTATGATGTAGGTCCCGACGAGGTTGATGCTCTGGCCGACACACCTAGTCAGAAGATCTATTATGGTAGTATCTTGAATGAGCAATTTGACCATCTTCTCCATGAGGATTTGGTATGACTTATTCCACAAGTTGTTCCTTATGGATTTTTGTGCTCCCGAAGTCCGACCTTTACTTGATGGCCATGTTGACGATGCTTTTAAGCATTGACCGTGGTACCTAGTACATCAAGGAGAACATTAGAAGAGGAGTGCTAAATGTCTCTCGGTCGATCATCCAGATTTTGATTCCTTGGCCTCACCAAGGTGAAATATGAGAAGGTGTTATCTTCCTTTGCATCTGCATCCTCCACCATTATTCATCACGGTAGTATGTTGTGTTGCCAGGATCCTTGACACGAATATTGGCAAAACTAGATGAACATGGAAATGCTCAAGTTCTTGAGAGCACGCGCAAGCACTAGGACCTATCGTCGGCATTAATTGGGATCCGCTCTCAGTTTCTTCGATTATGCCATAACCTTTCTAACAGTGGAATCACTCTCTATTGTTGAGTTTCTCCCCAGTTACTAGAATCATTCCCATCATTTGCATTTTGTTCCTAGCTTGCACCGCCATTGTGCCATTCAACCTTGGACTACCCTTCTCGGTAATTTCTGGTCAGGATCACCTTCAAAAGTGGTCCTACCATGGGTCCCATCCATTTCTGGTGATAAGCAAAAATCACTCATTGCGTTGTCTTCAACAAGGTAGCCCACATCATCCATTCTAGTCTGGGTATGCCATTCCTCTGAACTCCACCAAACGATTGTTGGTGAATTGCCTTAGGCTGGTATAGAGAGTTTCAATGATCTCCGTATCAAAAGTAATTCCTTTTGCCACTTAAGGGAATAACTCTACGAGTCATCGTCCCTAAGATGTCTCATTATGGTATCATGGGCAACTTAACTCCTCGCTACCTTGAAACCCCCTCACCATCTATTTAAGCGTGGATTTGTTGCCTACCAAATCGAACCTTCGCCATCTGTTTCTTCCATCCCTCTTGATGTATGTTTGTGTCTCAACTCGAGAAAGTTACTGTGTCTCATCCCGTGAGTTGATTGTTAATTGCTCGATCTTCGAGGAGACCATTTTCTGTAGAATCTCTTTTTGTCGTCATCGAGTTGCATGAAGATTTTGAAAGCAAAGATGTCAAGGTCAAATTTGAAGCAATGAATCAACATCCTCGAGAAGAGCAGTTGGATCATGAAGATTGTGATAGTTCGAGTCCCCTCTTCTTTTACCCATGCTTGAATCTCGGGATGAGATTCTTCTTTAGTGGGGGTGAGTTGTCACATCCCTAGCTTATGGTGCTGCCTAGTGTTTGCATCTTGTTTGCATCATGTTCAACCTTCATGGAAATTTGAAATGGGGACTGACCAAACCCTAGCACCAAATAAATTCAAATAGGCTCAAATAAAATCACTTGCAATAAACACAAAGTGACTTCAGGAAAAGTCCATCATTTTTGAAATTGGTGAAAACCTCTGACAAAAATTGGTGCATATTTTTCCTAGGTCATTTAAGGTTTTGGATTAAATCATAAGTATTTGAATTGGAGCATTTAATGGCTATAAATATTTTACATGCTTCAATAATTCTGAGAACATTTGAGGGCTGTTAGTAAACATTTTAAAAGTGCCCACAAATTTTCTCAGGAGTTTTAAAAAATGGTTTAGTATTATTACTAAATCAAAAACAGAAAAGAAAAATAGAAAAACAAAAAGCAGAGAGGGAAGGTTTTACCTGGCGCTCACCTCGCCTGGCCCAGCACGGCCCAGCCCACTGGCCTGTGCCAGTCGTCGCTGTCCTCCCGCTAGTCAGACAGGGCGTGTGCCCGACACGCGTGTGCGCTCCGCGCGCCACGCGAGCTCCCTGCCTGCCTGCGTCCCCGCCGCCCTGGATGCCTCCGCGCACGCCACATAGCCTCCCCAACCGCCCCTCACTCTCCCTCGAGCACTCTCCCCTCTTCTGCCTCTCTCCCACGCGACCACCGAGCGTGCACGTCGCCGCCGCTCGTCGTTGCCGCGACCACTGGCCCTCCCTCGCCTCCCCGACTGGTCCACGAGCTCCGCGACGTCATCCTCGACCCCCTCACCGAGGCACACCTCGCCGAAAGCCCTGTAGCGTCGCCCTCGAGCTCGTTTTCAACCTCCGGCCACCGGCAACCTCACCTTTGATTCGGCGCCGCCAGGACCTCCCCGAGCTCGCTGACCTTCCCTACGTGATCACCGTGAGCTTTTGCTCCCAACCCCTCTCTCCTCCCACTCGATTTCTTCCTCTAACCTCGCTGGCCACCGCGGCCGAAGCTCGCTGCCGCCATGCCATGTCGCTGCCGCGGCCAGAGCTGCCTCTGCCCGCTTTTGAGAATGTCGCCGTTCTCACCGTGCTCCTAGGAGCCGAACTCATGCACCAGCTCCTCCTGCCGTGCTCCCTAACACCGAACCCGAGCTCGCCCAAACTCTGGCTGCCGCGCTTGTCATCGCCGGCGACGATTCCGGCCACCCCAGGCCCAAACACCATCACCACTAGATGCGGACGAGCGTCCACATCACGTAGATGGCCTCCGCGGGCCATTTGGTCGCCGGAGGAGGAATCCCACACCTCGCCATCGCGTCTGGCCTCGCCGGCGTCGAGTCGCCGGTGGATTAGCCCCGGTTGACCAGGGATTTGACCCCCCTGGGTCACTGACATACGAGCCCCGCCCGGCTAATCAAGTTAGTTAGGGTTAATCTAAATTAAATTAGTTAGTTAGCCACTGACATATGGGCCCCACTGTCAGGTTTGACTTGGACCAGCCCCTTTGACCCGCTGACGTCACACCAACATCATGCTGACGCAATAATTCCTTTCTGGAATTTAAATAAATCTTAAATTGTCAGGACCCCGATTCCATATCACATCGATCTAGCCGGTAACACCTCATATCACATTGCGGCCTCACGCACGGTAACCCACGGGTGTCGCCTTACCATGGCCCGGGACCGTTTTGCGCCTTTTGGCTCACGTATATGTAACACCCTCGATGCGACTATAGCTCCCACGTGTCGAGGCACGACTTAGAGACATAATCGCATTGAAGGCATATGTCGCAAGTGAGGTAATCGTCACACAACCCATGTAATACATAAGGGAAAGAGATACATAGTTGGCTTACAATCGCCACTTCACACCATTACATAAATAAACATTACATCAATCAAATACACTCATGGTCCGACTATGGAACCAAAATAAAAGAAGAACCCCAAATGCGACAAAGGTCCCCGATCGACCCCAACTGGGCTCCACTACTGATCAACTAGAACGAAACAACACAAAGGACAAGGTCGTCATCGAGCTCCTCCTGAGCTTCGTTGCGTCATCTGCACGGACTCATCGGCACCTACAAGCTGGTTTTGGAAGTATCTGTGAGCCACAGGGACTCAACAATCTCACACCCTCGCGATCAAGACTATTTAAGCTTATGGGTAAGGTAAAGGTATGAGGTGGAGCTGCAGCAAGCGACTAGCATATATGGTGGCTAACATACGCAACTGAGAGCGAGAAGAGAAGGCAAAGCATGGTCGATAAAAGTATGATCAAGAAGTGATCCTGGACTACTTACGTCAAGCATAACTCCAACAACCGTGTTCACTTCCCGGACTCCGCCGGAAAGAGACCATCATGGTTACACACGCAGTTGATGCGTTTTATATCGGATCTGGTGTCAAGTTATCTACAACCGGACATTAACAAATTCCCATCTGCCTATAACCGCAGGCACGGCTTTCGAAAGATTATACCCTGCAGGGGTGTCCCAACTTAGCCCATGACAAGCTCTCGCGATCAACGAAGGAATAGACCTTCTCCCAGGAAGACCCGATCAGACTCGGAATCCCGGTTTACAAGACATTTCGACAATGGTAAAACAAGACCAGCAAGACCGCCCGATGCGCTGACAATCCCGATAGGAGCTACACATATCTTGTTCTCAGGGCAACACCGGATGAACACTATGTACAACTAAAACCAGACCTCGAGTTTCCCCGAGGTGGCGCTGCAAGTGGCTCTGGTTCGGACCAACACTTAGACAAGCACTGGCCCGGGGGGGGGGGGCTATAATAAAGATGACTCCCGAGAGAGTGACTCCCAAGGGAAAAGTAGGTGGTGGTGAGGCAAATGGTAAAAGTCAATGTTGGGCCTTGCTGGAGGAGTTTTATTCAAAGCGAACTGTCAAGGGGGTCCCATAAATCACCCGACCGCGTAAGGAACGCAAAATCCGGGAACATAACACCGGTATGACGGAAACTAGGCCGGCAAGAGTGGAACAAAACACCAGGCAAAAGGCCAAGCCTTCCACCCTTTACCAAGTATATAGATGCATTAATTATATAAGATATATTGTGATATCCCAACCAAAATCCTGTCCACCATGGAGAAAATCTTCAACTTCACCTGCAACTAGCAACGCTATAAGAGGGGCTGAGCAAGCGGTAACATAGCCAATCAACGGTTTGCTAGGACATGGTGAGTTAGAGGTTTGACATGGCAATTGGGAGGCTGACAAGCAAATGGTAGGCATCGAAGCATTGGCATAGCAAGAGTGAGCAAACTAGCATAGCAAAGATAGTAGTGATTTCGAGGGTATGATCATCTTGCCTTAAATCCCGCAAGGAAGAAGAACGAGTCCATGAAGAAGACAAACGGACGTAGACGAACGGTTTCTCACAAACGCGACGTTGTCGGAAACAACCCGAAGAAGCACACCGGAAAGAAGCAAACAACATAGTAAACAACAAACACATCAACATGGCATGAAGCACAAACGAGTATGATGCATGTCCGGTTTAATGAGGCACGGCATGGCAAAATGCACAAGCAATCCTACAAATTAAGTGGAGCTCAATATGCATCGGGATGCATATTGACAGAGCACCACATCAATTATTTAGTTTGATCTCGTTTATGTACCCAACAATATTAAATGTTGATTAACATGGCAAGAGGTGAAGCAAATGTAAACTACCTATCTAGTCAAGGTTAAATGAGGCCGGAAGCAACGAACAACAATTCCGGAAACTCCTCATATGCATATATTAGGTTTGGTACTGTTCTGCCCTAAACATAATTTTATAGTTTTTAAACATGCAAAGTAAAGCCACCATGTTAAACTAGGCATTTTTCTACCCCATTTACATATAAAGTTTGTTAGATTTGGAGCTACGGTTATTTAGTTATGAATTAAATCATGTTAACATGGCATAGGAGCAAATTAATGCAAACATCATTTTAGACATTTCAAACATGGATGAAAGTTGGATATTATTAATCTACATGAAATTCTGAGCAAGTTTCATATATAACTTATTTCAAACCGATGCACGGCTAGTGAGTTATTAAATGCATGAACTAGGGGGACTATTCTGCAAAACTGCAATCTCTGGAATATTAGACAAAATCGCAGGACGAGAAAAAAAACATGATCGGGCTGAAACTGGGCAAGCCCAACAGAGAAAAAAAATAGAGGAGGGGGCGCTGGGGGTCGGCTCACCCTGGGCCTTGGCCCATCTGCAGAGAGAGGCCGGCGGATCTGGCGAAGGAAGCTGGGGAGGAGGCCGAGCGAGGCTGGACCACGGGGAGGACGATTGGGCCGGCCCACGCGGGCGCGGTCAACGGAGGGAGCTGGGCTGGATGCGGGGGCGCGGGCGAGCTGGGCCTTCGGGAGGGCGCGGCCCACGCGGAAGGTCGACGGCGACGAGAGGAACCAGCTAGATCGGTTCCTCCCGATCCATGGCGATGGCGGCGATGGAGGATTCCGGCAGGGTGCGGCGAGGTAGGGAGGCCAAGGAGCACCGGATCTGGCGGGGCTCGGCTCCCCGGGGCCGGATCGAGGCAGAGGCGAGCTAGACGGCGGCTGGGAAACGAAGGGGCGACGGGGGCGGACTCCGGCGAGGGTCGGTGATGACCGGAGCCAAGTCCGGCGCTGCACTGCGGCGGTGTTCCGGCGAGGGTCGGTGGCGGCGCGAAGCACTCGAGGCGGCAGGGACGAAGGAGAGGCGCGGCGGGGAGCCTCGGGCCCGGGAGGGCCTGCGGCGGGCCTCGCGGGCTCTGCGGCGTGGTGCGGCGAAGTGGGCACCGAGCGAACAGATGGCGCGCGTTGGTTGGCTAGCGGCGGCGGCGAGGTGACATGGCAGCCTCTGGTTGGCTGGAGCGGCGTGGAGGGGCGCGGACATGTCCGGTGAAGGTGGGGATTTCGTTCGGCGGCGCGGATCTGAGAATTTTTAGGGTTAGGAGAAGAATGAACCGCGAATTTCGGAGGGGGGTTGTATATATAGGCATAGAGGCAGCTAGGAGAGTCCAAATGAGGTGCGGTTTTCGGCCACGCGATCGTGATCGAACGACCGAGATGATGGAGCAGAGTTAGGTGGGTTTTTGGGCCAAAATGGAAGGGTGTTGGGCTGCAACACACACGAGGCCTTTTCGGTCCCTCGATTAACCGTTGGAGTATCAAACGAAGTCCAAATGGTACGGAATTTGACAGGCGGTCTACCGGTAGTAAACCAAGGCCGCTTGGCAAGTCTCGGTCCAATCCAGAAATGTTAAACCCCCACACAAGAAAGAAAGGTAGAAATGACCACCGGAGGAGAACGAAGCGCCGGAATGCAAAACGGACAACGGGGAAAATGCTCGGATGCATGAGACGAACACGTATGCAAATGAAATGCGCATGATGACATGATATGCAATGCATGACACACAAGCAATGCCAAGGCAACAACAGCGAATAACTAAATGACACCTATCACATCGGTCTCGGGGCGTTACAGTATATGATAGTGTCGCTAGCATCCATATGACAGAGAACCCGGGCCGACATGGCTAGTCATGAACCCAAAGCGGCACAGACCTATGGAGACAGGCATACATGAATCACATCGAGCATGTCGGTCATCAGCGAGTGAATCCGGGCTGTAGCACTAGGCTAACAGGACTCCAGGGAACCCGGGCTGTAGCAGGCTAGGCAGGACTCCGGATGTCACCGCGTGACATTTCCCCGAAGGGACAGACACAGGAACGAAGTGAAACACATGCCAGCCAGTCAAGTGTCCTGAATAGTAGTGCCGGGCTAGCAGGACTCCGGTGAACCGGGCTGTAGTGGACTACTATGGCTCGAGGAACACTAGACTACATTTCCCCATAAGAAAGGCTGCCAAGGATAAACAACTAGATTGTCGGATCCCACTCATACCAAGCATTTTAAGCATACACACAATATGCCCGATATGAGTACATACAACATGGCATCACAACAAAACTCTACAACTCAAGTACTTTATTTAAAGGCTCTAGAGAGCCATACATAACATGTTCATACAGGTAGGGGTCACTTGACCCGACACTCAAGTCATACAAGCAGACAAGCACAAACGGAAGTAAATAGTCTGAGTACAGACACTAGAAAGCAAGAAGGCTTCCGAAGCCTGTCTATCTACATAGGGCCCTCCATGGCTAGGATCACCACCTGGGTGGCTAGTCACTCGTCGACATCAAGGTCGACATAAAACCCATCGGAGGGGGCGGTGTTGTCGTCTGAAAACAATAAATAAGCAAACATGAGTACAAGGTACTCAGCAAGTCTTACATAAGAACCTACTATACATGCTCATTCTCAAGAAGGTGGTGGGGTTATTGCAGCAAGCCAGCTTTGACTCTTGGCTAGGCTATCCTACGGAACTCCACTAGTAAAATAATTTTCGCACACGAGTCCACTACTCACCAACACAATACTCCACCGGGGATCCTCCCTCGTCATCCTACGAGAGGGCCATCCTCGGTACTCACACTTATCTTGAGTCTTTTAGTAGTAACCATTAACTTGTCTATGAACTGTATAGGCAACCAAGTAGTCCTTTACCGCGGACGCGGCTATTCGAATAGATGATGTTAACCCTGCAGGGGTATACTTCTTCATACACGCTTTCACCACTTACCGCCGCTTACACGACATGTACTCGGCAACCTTCAAGTGGAAGCCCAACGAGGGTGTCGGCCACAGCCTACCTAAACACTTAAGTCCCTAATCCATGATTAGCGCCTATCCAGGTTCCATCCGCAGGGAGTCCGGCCATGGTTTCCACATACGGCCCCGAACGATGTGAACAGTGTCCCGAGACGCCAAACGTGCGCCCGACATACCCGGCCACGGTGTATCTACCGCAACATAGCCCACCCCTAGGGTCAGCGCTACGCACGGCCACCAACACATAACCTACAAACACCAGAAACTATTTGTAACTCCTGGACAGTGTACTAGGTTGATTAAGAAGCCGAGAGGGTCCATTGGTTTCGGGCCCAATGTATGGTAGTAACTGCATCTTAAATCACACATAAAGATCTCAGTTCTTATGGACGGCCTCAATGAAACAACCCACCATGTACTCCTACATGGCCTCTCATCGATACCTTTACCAAAACATGTTCAACACATCCCTCACATTACCGACATAATCATTTCACTCTAGCCCATCACCCAGATGAACCAGAACTGACACAACTCTAAGCATAGCAAGCATAGCAAGGTAGGAATCACATACATGGCTCAATCAACTCCTACACATGCTAGTGAGTTTCATCTAGTTACTGTGGCAATGACAGGTCATGCAGAGGATAAGGGTTCAACTACCGTCGCACACAACAGTTTGAATCGCGTTGTCTTAATGCAGTAAACAAGAGCAGAAGCGAGAACATGGTTTGTATCGGAATGATCAATGGGTTGCTTGCCTGTTGTAGTGGTAGTAGGGTACTGCCCTTCAGACGGATACTCGGGGTTATCCTCGGAGGCAGAACCTACCACGAAAGACACACCGAACATAATCAACACATGACAATATGCAACAATATGATGCATGCTATGACATGGCAAGATGAAGGTGTCCTGGCCTAATGCAAGCTAGAACAGAAAGGAATGAACCCATTTGGATCAAAGATTCAAATGATAGTTCATTTATCTTAGCCTTATAGTGCATTATCTTATTCTGCTTAAACAACAAGGTTAACTTGTTTTGTCATGCATGAAACCATTTTTCTGATCATTTTTCATATATAAATCTTTGCATTTGGAGCTATGGTTGATTTTCTATGATTTTTAGAAGTTTTGGCTATTTTCTGGAATTTCCTATTAAACAATAAATCTAGTAATTGAAATATTGTGTCAGCATGACATAGGTGTGACGTCAGCGGGTCAATTGGGTCGGCCAGGTCAAACCTGACTGGTGGGCCCTGTCTGTCAGTGACTCAGCTAATTAACAGAATTAAATTAACACTAATTAGCTGTCAGTGGGGCCTGGGCCCACATGTTAGTGACTAAACTAATTAAAATTAGTTAAAACTAATCCTAAACTAATTAGCAGACCGGCCCCACCTGTCATAGACTCAC
>NC_041386.1:379984214-380009721 GCF_002162155.2 Triticum dicoccoides
GGAGTTGAGGGCAAGCTCGGTGCAGCATCTTCGGGGCGAGCGAGCGCTCGGGTCTCGACCCACTCGATGTAATCGACGACGGCGGAGCTCGTGGACACGATGACGCGGCGCGAGGACGATGGAGGGCATGGCTACGGCGACGGTGCGGCAATAGGGGCTTCGACCATGGTGGGGAACGACGAAGGGAGAGAGACAGGGGGGAGAGTGGCATGTCCAGGGGCTTCGGGGTGCGACGTGGAGGCGTCCAGGCGTCCAGGGGCGTGGGCGGCAAGCAGGTGATGCCGTGGCGAGCTCGGGCACGCCGGCGTCACCTCCCTGCCTACCTGGCGGGGAAGAAGCAGCTGGCTGGCGCGGGCCAGCACAGTGCTGGGCCGCCAGGTGGGCCGGCTGGTGAGTTAGCTGGGCTGCGCCAGGTAAGTTTCTCTCTCTCTTTTTTTTCTATTTTTCTTATTTATTCTATTATTTCTGTAGCTTCAGGGCTTTATTAAAAATGCCAGGGCATTTCCATAAATCATAAAATTAATCATGGCTACTGCTTAGAATATATCCAACAGCAAACATTTTAGTATATGTTTATTTGAGCATTTAAAATATTTTATAGCATTTAAATGCCCAAATGCAAATACCATAAAGATTAATCCAATGACCTTAGATGCCTAGAAAAATGTGCACCATTTTTGTCAATGGTTTTAACCCAAAACAAAAATGGTGGGCTTTTTAGAAGGGCATTTCAGGTTCATTGAAAAAGGTTTTAGTAAACCCTAGTTGTTCCAGGGGGTGCTGGGGGTTCTGTCTTCCCCATTTCAAATTTAAGAGGAATTAAAACATGATGCACACACTAATGCTTGAACTAGCTAGGGTGTGACAACTCACCCCCACTCAAAAGAATCTCGTCCCGAGATTTAGGATCCTCCGGAAAGAAGGTGTGGTACTCGAGTCGAAGACGATCCTCCCTTTCCAAAGTGGCTTCTTTCTCGGAATGGTGTGACCATTGAATCTTGAGAAACTTGATATTATGACGTCGAGTGATACGCTCGGCTTGATCAAGGATATGAACGAGATATTCCCGATATGAGAGGTTATCTTGTAGATCAAGCATTTCATGGTCCACTCCACGGATAGGTTCCGCGAAGCAACGACTGAGTTGAGAAACGTGGAAGACACCATGAACTTTGGAAAGATGCGAAGGTAGTTCCAATTGGTAGGCAACTTCTCCTCGTTTGGCAAGAATGCGAAAATGTCCGATGTAGCGAGGAGCCAATTTGCCTTTGATACCGAAACGATGGGTTCCCTTTAACGGAGTAACCCGAAGGTAAGCCTTCTCACCGACTTCATAAGTCATGAGCTTATGTTTACGATCATATTGGCTCTTTTGACGAGATTGGGCTGTTTTCAATTTCTCACGAATAACGCGAACCTGTTCTTCTACTTCCTGAATCATATCCGGGCCAAAGAGTTGTCTTTCCCCGGTTTCTGACCAGTTAAGAGGCGTTCGACATTTTCATCCATAGAGAACTTCGAAAGGAGCCTTGCCCAAGCTAGCTTGATAACTATTGTTATAAGCAAACTCCGTGAATGGGAGGCAATTCTCCCAACCCATTCCGAACGAGATGACAGAAGCTGGGAGCATATCTTCCAGAATTTGATTGACTCGCTCTACTTGGCCACTTGATTGAGGATGGAAGGCGGTGCTAAAAGAGAGATGAGTTCCCATAGCATTTTGGAAACTTTCCCAAAATCGATAGGTGAAGAGACTCCCACGGTCTGAGTTAATTTCCAATGGGACACCATGAAGAGACACTATTCGAGAGATGTACAAGTCAGCTAGCTGGCTAGCGGTGATACTCTCACGAACAGGTAGGAAATGGGCTACCTTGGAAAGACGGTCGATCACAACGAAGATGGCATTATTCCCTCTCCTGGTCCTGGGAAACCCAGTGATGAAATCCATACTGATTTTATCCCATTTCCACTCGGGAATAGCCAAAGGTTGAAGGGTGCCAGCAGGCCGTTGATGCTCTGCTTTAACACGACGACAAACGTCGCAATTAGCAATGTATTGAGCGATTTCTCTCTTCATCCTAGTCCACCAAAACCTCTGGTGTAGGTCTTGATACATTTTAGTACTACCGGGATGAATGGTGAGAGGGGATTCATGAGCTTCCTTAAGGATCAGCCGCCTCAAGTTTCGTGCCTTTGGAACCACTAGGTGATTTCCAAAGTATATGACGCCTTGATCATCAATGGAGAAACAATTCGCGACTCCTTTCTTAATGCTTCTCTTAATACGGGAGATTCCCGGATCTACCTTCTGTGCCTTGATGATCTGATCCGTAAGGGTAGGTTTCGCCACCAGTGTGGATAGGAATCCTCGAGGAACAATGTGAAGATTGAGCTTACGAAATTCCTCGTGGAGAAGTGGTTGACTTTGTTGTAACATCAGGTTGTTACAATAGGACTTACGACTTAGTGCATCGGCCATGACATTGGCTTTGCCCGGGTTGTAAGTTATTCCTAAGTCATAATCCGAGATCAACTCGACCCAACGTCGTTGCCTGAGATTCAAATCTGGTTGGGTGAAGATATATTTCAAACTTTGGTGATCAGTGAAGATCTCGCAACGATTAAGGAGGTAATGTCGCCAAGTTTTGAGTGCAAGGACTACTGCTGCAAGCTCTAGATCATGTGTGGGATAGTTTTCCTCATGTGGGTGTAATTGCCGTGAAGCATAGGCAATTACCTGACGATCTTGCATGAGTATGCAACCTAGTCCTTGTCGCGAGGCGTCGCAATAGATAATAAAGTCCTTGGAGAAATCTGGTGGTACCAGTACGGGAGCAGATGTCAGGCGTCTTTTCAGTTCCTGAAAGCTAAACTCGCACTGTGAGGTCCACTCGAACTTTTTATCTTTCTTGAGGAGTTCAGTTAGAGGTTTAGCAACCTTGGAGAAATTCTCGACGAAGCGGTGGTAGTAGCTCGCTAAGCCAAGGAAGCTCCGAACTTGCTTGACCGTCTCAGGTGGAGTCCAATCAAGGACAGCTTGAACTCGCTCGGGATTGACAGCAATACCCTTACCAGAGATTACATGGCCTAGATAGGTCACTTCTAGCAACCAAAATTCACACTTGGAGAATTTGGCATAAAGGCGATGCTCTCGAAGTTTCATCAATACCAGCCTTAGATGTTCGACATGTTCCTCTTCATTCTTGGAGTAGATGAGTATGTCATCGAGATAAACTATGACGAATTTATCCAAATACTCCATGAAGACCAAGTTCATTAACCGGGAGAAGGTGGCTGGGGCATTGGTTAAACCGAAGGACATAACGGTGTACTCGTATTGGCCATAACGGGTAACAAAGGCCGTTTTGGGAATGTCTCTGTTTCTGATTTTGATTTGATGGTAGCCCAACCTCAAATCCATCTTGGAAAAGAGTGAGGATCCAGAGAGCTGATCATACAGATCGTTGATCCTGGGAAGCGGATACTTGTTCTTGATAGTGACCAAGTTGACAGGTCGGTAATCTACAACCATCCGATCCGTTCCATCCTTCTTCTTGACAAAGAGGACGGGGCAAGCCCAAGGAGAGGAACTAGGATGGATGAAACCCTTTTTCAAGGATTCATAGAGTTGGTTCTTAAGCTCGGCTAGTTCTAAGGGTGCCATCTTATTAGGTCTCCTAGAAATTGGAACGGTTCCTGGAACAAGGTCTATCACAAACTCGACATCCCTGTCAGGTGGAACACCTGGCAGTTCTTCTGGAAAGACATCCGGGAAGTCTCGGACTACCGGAACATCCTCAAGGTCTGGAAGGGGGTTGGCATTTAGGGAGTAAAGCTGGCGCTTGGCCACTCGAGTTAAGACATTGACTGTCTTGCCCGATGGGTGAGTAAGTTGAACGGTTCTAGTGGCACAATCAATCTTAGCATAATGAGCTAACATCCAGTCCATACCCAAAATGATGTTTATGTTCGAGGACTTGAGAGCTATTAAGGATGCAAGGAAGACAAGTTGTCGGGTGGTAGGTGCGACATATGCCAACGGGTGGCTTATCATTGTGGGAGCCAGTAAGACGTCGCCGGTGCCTGGAAGCGGGATGAGGCGAAGACATGCACGCCGGCGAATCTTACCCAGCTTCGGGTCTCTCCGTGGAGATAACACCCCTACTGCTGCTCTGCGGGGTCTCCGCATGATCACTAGATGAACAAGTAGCTACACAATGCTCCTTAAGCTGTTTTGTGAGGAGAAGAAGTAGAGCACGGCTAGCCCTCCTCCCCTCTCTATGTGGTGTCTAGAACTAGCTTGGATCAACCCTTTGCATGGGTGTCCCGGGGGGTTTATATAGGCCTAGGGGGTACAATGGTAATCCGGCTGGGCGTGGGGCCCAACCGTCTGTGTCTACACTCGCCGGCTTCTGCGCCGGCTACTGGGGCCCGACGGCTGGTGGGTCCCGCCGGCTGCCGGCTCCTTGGTCGACAGGCAGGCCCCACTCTCATGGACCTTGTCGGCGGCTGGTTACTGTTACTCAATCCTGGTGACGAGGGCTTCGCCGAGGTGGGCGTGGCTACAGTGCTGCCGTCCGGCGGGTGATCGCTGTAGCCTTACCGCGTCTTGTCTCCTTAATGGGGCGTCTCCTTCGAGGGAGGTGGCAAGCCGGCTGTGGGGAGCCGGCTCTGTCTTGGGCCGACTGGGGGAGGCCTGTCCGCCTTCGGGTGTCTCTCTGCCTGAAGGGGCCCACCGCCCATGGGCCGCACTGGCAGCCCATCATGGATGACATCAGGGTCAATGTGGCAACAGTGCCGCGCCGGACGGGTCATGGTCACCCGTACGGCGCACTGTGCCAGGCGTGCTCCGGGATTCGGGGGTGGCAGGCTTTACTGTGGCCACGCCCCGTCACATCGCCGTTATGTGGATGCAGACTTCGAAGGAACGATCTTGACCGCTTTGTGGGAGCCGGCTTCTTGGAGTCGGCCTTCTCGCAGCCGGCTTCTCGGAGCCGGCCCTCCCGCGGCTTTCTTCGCGAGGGCTAAAGTCGGGTCGCCTTCCGATAGCCGGCCTGGGAGGCAGCCGGCAAGGGGAAGGTGGCCCCACGTCTTGGATTCCTGAGGGCCGGATTGGCTTGTAATTTTTTCAGAAGGGCCAGGGGGAGCCGGCTAGGCTACCCGTGGTCATTTACTCCGACAGTAGTCCCCGAAGCTGATCGAGCTTCGAGGCTGACAAAGGGACGAGAAGCTTGTTCAGCTTCCTATCCTGAGGGGCCGGCTTTGCTTGTGCGCGCCGCCTTCGGAAAGCCCCGTTCCTCGTAGGCGGGAACGCGGGTTGGCCTGCGAGCTGACCGCGCGCCTTCACGCGGGCCACGTGGCAAGGAAATCCTGTCAACGCACGCGGGCGACGGGACGCCGCCGCAGGCCCGGGCCCGCCACTCACAGGCCTCGGCCCGAGTGCGGATCTTTTGCGGCCCACACGGACCACTCGCCTTCCCGTGACGGTTTTATTACACCATCAGGGCATAGTAATCGCGGGACGTGGGGGAGTGGGCGCAGTTGATCCCCACGTTCCCCCACGCCACGCCTCCTCGGCTCCGCCGCGCGGTCTATAAGTAGGGGGAGGAGGGGGAGCGGCAGAGGCTCGCACGCTCTCCCTCGCTCCGCCCCTTCTCGCCTTCCTTCTGCTTCCTTCTGCCGCCGCAGCAACCCATTGCCGCGCCGTTCCGCCGCCGGACCTCTCGGCTCCCTCAGTCCGCCGTAGCGGGGTCGTGCACGACTCCGCCGTCGCATCGTCTTGCTCCTTGCCGCCTCCCATGGCACTGTCGAGCTCGTGGGATGGCTCCAACGTCCATGAGGACCATGTCGAGTTCCTCCGCCGGACGCGGCGCCTGCCGGGCGAGAACTTCGTGCGGCTTCGTCAAGCGCCGGCGAGGGAGATTTCGGCGGCACCGGAGGAGGGCGAGCGGGTGATCTTCTGCTCGCACTGCCTGCCCGGCTTCGGCCTCCCGGCGAGCGGATTCCTTTGAGCCTTCCTTGAATTCTACCACCTCCAGCCGCATCACCTCACGCCCAACGCGGTGGTACTGCTGTCGGCTTTCGTCACCCTGTGCGAGGGCTTTCTTAGGGTCCTCCCCACGCTCGAGCTCTGGGGGAAATTCTTCTAGAGCAAGCTCGGCACCGTCGTCGCGGGCGTGCCCGCCCCCTGCGGAGCCTTCATTGCCATGAGGCGGGTGAGCGAGAACAATCCGTTCCCGCCCATCCCGCTGATCCAGTCGGTGAAGCTCTGGCAGAAGTCCTACTTTTACGTGAGGAACGTCGCCCCGCAAGGCGACTACGTCAACCTGCCAGCTTACGTAGCCGGCCCGCCGGCTGGGAGGCAACCTTCGTGGAGCTACCGGGCCAGGTCGCTATCTCAGGCCGGGAACGCAACCGTCTCCCGGCTTCGGGTGATGATCCAGTCGGAGGGCCTGACTGGAGCCGACTTGGTGGCCGCCTTCGTGGAGCGCCGGGTACTTCTGCTCCAAGGCCGGCCTCACATGATTTGCCAGATGAGCGCCCGCTTCGACCCATGCCGGCTGAGCACTAGGGAGATGCCTCATGCAGAGGTGTCTTACATGGTGAACTACATCTCCAGCTGCAAGCTCGCCGAGGACTGGCGATACGGCAAGGAGCCATATTCTCGCGCCAACCCTCCGCCTGCCGTAAGTTTTTCTTCTTTTCTTCCTTTTTGTAGCCGGCCTCATGATAGCCGACCTTTGATCAGTTGGTTTGCCTTTACCAGAACCCTCTTCTTCCGCCGACAGCCGGGGCCGTAGGGGTAGAGCGCCAACTCCTCCCCGACCGCACGATGGACGATGCCGATGATCCGGACCTGGGAGCGGCCGCCATGGAAGACGCCATCGTGGGGGAAGGCGACGAGGCCGGAGGCGCCGGGCTCGGGGCCGGCTTCGAGGACTGGCCGGACGACAACGAGGTCGAAGCCGCCCCGCACCGCCAGCCGGCGCTTGATCATCAAGGCACGGGCCCGTCTGCCACGCCGGCTGCCCGTGGCGGCACGCAGAAGCGCCGGGCCGCGTTGACCTTCTTCGGCAGCCGGCCGAAGAAATCCAAGGTTTCTACGGCGGCGACCAAGTGGGACGAGGCGGCCGTGAAGGCGGCCCGCTTCCGCAAGGCGGTGAAATAGCCGCAGGCGATCACGGTGTAAGTCGTCGAACGTCTTGTGTATATATATTTTTTGTTGTCCTTTTCGACTGAACCTCTTCTAAACCTTGCTTTGCTTGCCGGGAAGGGCACCGCTTTCCCTTGAGCGGGGTCCTGGCGGCTCCGTAGTCGGGCCGACTGGAGGGTCTTCAGGCTCCCGCCGCATGGATCCCCGCGCCGACCTTAGGGAGGCCACGGAGCGGAACGCACGGGAGGCGCGGGAGGAGCGGGAGGCGGCGAAGCGAAGGACCGCCCAGGCGGTGAAGGAGCAGGCCGACGCGTCGGCCAAGGCCTGGGCGGAGGCGGCAGCTGCGGAGACGGAGGCAGAGGCCTCGCACAACTAGCCTCCGCTGCTCGTCGTTCCCCTCCGCGCCGTGGCCCTCGACATCCCCATGCCCCCGTCGGAGGAGGTCGACCAAGACCCGCTAGTGATGGAGAGGAGGGAGGACCACGTGATCTTCGTGGAGGGGGCGCCGCAGGCGGTGCCGACTGGAGCGGGCCAAAGCGGCCAATCAACCGCGGCGCCAGAGCAGCCGACCGGGGGCGAGCCGGAGGCAGGGGCCGGCCTCGAGGTGCAGCCGGCATTGCACCGGCGCGCAAGGGGAGGCACATACGCACCGGAGCCGCACCGAGCCACGGGCGCCAGCCAGACGGCGGAGGCCCTGGAAGCGGCCAACGTCAGCACGTCCGAGTGGACTCCTAGCGGGGGGACGGACGAGCTGAACGCGGCGGCCCAGGAGGTCCGGAACCGGCTTCAAGCCCAGGCCGCCTCGCTGCAGCGATACACCCAAGAGTACCTGGCGACGCGGGCCGTCATCCGGGTGTGTCTTCTGGCCTTGGTTGTTTTGCTCTTTTTGATTTATTTCGTGGGGGCGCGTCAGCGCACCCACTGGGTGTAGTCCCCGAGTTCCGAGCCGGCTGCTGCGCAGGCGGCATGGAACTTACTAGGTCCTGACAACTGTCTTATTCTCGCCTCTTGTCTGATCTTCCAGGAGTATCATAACCTCCGCGCTGCTGCCTTCAACTCCCAGGCTCAGGAGCTGGGCCGGAGAACAGAAGACCTGACCAGCAGCCGGAGTGCGTGCTTGGTTTCGTTCATCTTCTGTGGGGGCGCGTCAGCGCACCCACTGGGTGTAGTCCCCGAGATTCGGGCCGACTGCTGAGCAGCCGGGTCGGATCTTTCTCGACGACTTCTTCCTTATTGATTTTTCCTTTGTCTTCATGCTTGCAGGAGCCAATGCCGACTTGAGGGGGCAGCTCAGCGGGGCCCAGGCCGCCCTTCCCGCCAAGGAAGCCGAGTACAATGCCTTGGTCCTGGAGCGTGACCGCCTTGTCAAGAAGTTGGCCGACCAGGAGGAGAGCCACAAGGCGTCCCTGAAGAAGGCGCAGGACAGCGAGGACGCCCTGAAGGCCGAGTTCGAGACCGAAGCGGCGGGCTGGGCTGAGGCGAAGCAGGCGCTGAGCGAGGGCTTCGGTCGTATCGAGGATCTGATCGATGGTAAGCCGCCTTCTTCACTCCTTGCTTGCCCCTTGATCCCTGATTTGTGTTCTGACTTGTGCTGCTTTTTGTTCTCTGTGCAGACTACTTTCCCGGCTACTCCGTCTTCGCCACCCAAACCATCGAGGCCCATCGTGAGGCGCACCGGCAGGTGGGGGCTGAAATCATGCCGGACGCGAGCCGGACGCTTGAGGAGCAACTCTTGGCGGGCCAAGCCCGGCTGCAGCCGGCTCACCGTATGCTCCACCGCCTCCAGCACGCCGGGGCGCAGGTGCTGGCTGCCCTCTGGCCAGGCGAGACGATTCCCCGCACCCCGAGTCGGACTGCCGACTGGCTGGAGGTTGCGGTTGGCCGCTTCGAGGCCTGGAAGGCATCGGCAGCCCGACTTGGAGCTGGGCGGGCGCTGGAGTTCGTCCAGGCCTGGTATCCGGGGCTGAACCTGGACCAGTTGCGCACCTGGCGGCTGGAGGCCGACGAGGAGATGGAGGAGGTGCGGCCGGCTATCGCTCAGCGCGCTTCGACGATCACCGAGTGCACTGACATCAGTGTCTTCGCTCCTGAAATTAATGACGAAGGCGTTGCCCAGCCGGAGGAGTGGTTCGGGCTGGACCCGGCAGCGGGTGAGGACTCGGCAGAGGAGATCGCCTCCAGCGATGAAGGCGAAGACGACGAAGGAGAGGAAGGCGAAGACGTTGAGCCGGCCAGTGAAGCGGCCAGCCAGCCTCAGCCTGACCGTGCTTCCAGCAACGAGGCGTGTGCTAGTGCGCCCTCTGGGGGAGGCGGTGATCATGCCGAGGTTCGTCAGCCGGCCACTCCTCCATCCGGCACTGCCGTCTCCACCAACCTGCCCGACTCGCCAGTCGCTCCCCTGGCGTAATCTGCCGTCCTTGTTTTTCCTGCTTGTTATCCTTTGAACAATTTTTATTAAACTTGCGCAGTTCCACCCACTGGGGGTGTATTCGAACTATGTTGAATGCTGGCCTTTTGAAGGTCTTTTGTGTAAATATGATTGTGTGCGTGTTTGGTTTCCGATCGTGTATGCTTTTTATCCTTAGGATGTTTCCTTTGTCGCCTTCCCCTTTTGGGAAGGCAAGTACTCGAGCTTTCTTAGATTGAAGCAAGGTGAATGGAAGCTGGCCGGCCGGCTACTCTGGTAGTCGGTCGGTGGTGGGAAAAAAACTGGCTTTTGTTATATTAGTCCGTTAGTCCCTAGCCGTTTTTCGTGTGGGCGTCCTTTCCTGCCTTTAACTCTTGCCAGCTGGACAGCCGGTTCTTTGAACTGCGACTTTTGGCAAGAGAAGGCTTGGGTGCCGGCACACTACTTGTCTAGCCGCGGGTAGGACTTTTAATATAACTCTAGGCGGCTAGTCCCCGGGCCGACTAGTCGAACCCGGTGCCGGACGAAAAAAGTAAATGTGATGACAAGGTCATAAGCGCGATATTGTTCATTCATAGATAAAAGATGGCAGTCCCCGAGCTCTCCTCGGAGGGCCTATTGTCTTGTACTTAGTACAAAAGTTAGCGTGATACATACTGCATTTCAACTGTAAAATCTTCAGAGGAGGTTGGCGTTCCATGGTCGTTCCGACTCCTTGCCGGAGTCATCTCTCTTTCGTGCCTTCGGCTTCTGCGCATCGATCAGGTAGTTGGAGTCATTGCCTAAAGCTCTGCTGGTGACGAAGGGGCCCTCCCAAGGGGCCGAGAGCTTGTGCTGGCCGGCTATTCGCTGGATCAGCCGGAGCACAAGATCGCCCTCTTGGAAGGATCTTGGCTTGACCTTCCGGCTGTGGTAGCGGTGCAGGCCCTGCTGATAGATGGAGGACCGACTGAGGGCTAACAGCCGGCCTTCTTCCAGCAGGTCGAGGCTGTCTTCTCGTGCTTCCTTGGCCTCCGCCTCTGTGTACATGGTTACCCGAGGCGAGTCAAACTCGATGTCAATTGGGATGACCGCCTCGGCACCATACACGAGGAAGAAAGGAGTGAAGCCGGTTGACTTGTTTGGGGTAGTGCGCAGACTCCAGAGGACGGCCCGCAGCTCATCGAGTCAACAGCCGGCCGAACGCTCCAGTGGTACGACCAGTCGGGGGTTGATGCCGGAAAGGATGAGGCCGTTGGCTCGCTCGACCTGGCCGTTTGACCGCGGGTGGGCAACGGACGCCAAGTCGAACCAGATGCCTTGCGTCGCGCAGAAACGTGCCAAGGCTCCCTTGGCGAAATTCGTGCCATTGTCGGTGATGATGCTGTGTGGCATGCCGTACCGAGTTGTTATTTCTGCGATAAATGTCACGGTAGTCGGCCCATTCAGCTTCTTGATCGGCTTTGCCTCAATCCATTTGGTGAATTTGTCTACTGCGACAAGCAGATGTGTCATGCCACCGCGCGCCATCTTGAATGGGCCCACCATGTCGAGTCCCCAAACGGCGAAGGGCCAAGTGAGGGGAATGGTCTTGAGTGCTGAAGCCGGCATGTGTTGCCTGGAGCTGAAGAGTTGGCACCCTTTGCAATGTTTAACTAACTCCTTGGCGTCATCCAAAGCAGTCGGCCAAAAGAAACCATGGCGGAAAGCTTTGGCAACGAGTGATCTGAGGCCGCATGGTGGCCGCATTCTCCTTGGTGGATGTCTCTGAGGATTGCAATTCCCTTCTCTTGCTCGACGCATCGCTGGAGGACTCCAGTGACACTGCGCTTGACGAGCTCTCTGTTGACGATAGTGTATGCTCCGGCTCGGCGTTGGACTTGTCTTGCCTCTGTTTCGTCAGCTGGCAGATCTTGGTTTATTAGGAAGTTGAGGATGGACTGAGCCCATGATGGAGCTGTGACTTCTTCTATTGCCAACACGGCTACTGCGACCAGGGCGGGCGGGCTGGGTGGTGAAATGCTGGAGTCGGCCGCCGCCTGCTGTGTTGGTGCAGTCTCCGGGCCGACTACTACAGTCCCCGAGCCGGGTGCGGCAGTCCCCGGGTCGGGCGTAACTACGGAAGTCCCCGAGCCGTCTGCTGATGTCCCTTGGCCGACTATCGAAGTCCCCGGGTCACCCTCTTGGTTCTTCGAGCCAGTCCCGGCTGTATCGGGGTC
This sequence comes from Triticum dicoccoides, assembly GCF_002162155.2. NCBI lineage: Eukaryota > Viridiplantae > Streptophyta > Magnoliopsida > Poales > Poaceae > Triticum > Triticum dicoccoides. Next base: position 379,995,976 of record NC_041386.1, read on the forward strand.
AGGCGGCACGAAGATGGAATCGGACTCTGGAGACGGCTTGATAGACGGCTTGAGGAGGCATTGTAGAGAGACACCGGTTGGTATTGCTTGCTGAGTGGAGCCTATTCGAGCCAGGGCATCAGCTGGCTCGTTGTCGGCTTGCGGTACATGGAGGAACTCGCATCCTTCAAAATACCCACTGATCTGCTAAACGAGGAAGCGGTAGCTTGCCATATTTGCGTCCTTGGCATCCCAGTCGCCGGATGATTGCTGGACCACCAAGTACGAGTCACCATAACATAGGATCCGGCGAATGCCGAGCTCTTTGGCAAGCCGGAGCCCGTGTATGAGCGCCTCGTACTCGGCCACGTTGTTGGAGGCGGCAAAGTGAATTTGCAGCGTGTATCTGAGCTTGTCGCCTTTGGGAGAGGTGAGGATGATGCCGGCTCCCAAGCCAGTGCGCATCTTGGACCCATCGAAGTGCATGTGCCAATGAGTGGAGTCGGGAGCTGGCGGCAGGTACTGGGTCTCGGCCCAGTCGATGAGGAAGTCGGCCAATGCTTGGGACTTGATGGCGGTGCGAGGCTGGTAGAAGATCGTGTAAGGGGCCAGCTCGATGGCCCATTTCGCCACCCGGCCGGATGCATCCCGGCTGCCTATGATCTCGGCCAGCGGGGCGGTGCATACGGCCGTGATGGGATGCTCTTGGAAGTAGGGCTTCAGCTTCTTGGCGGCAAAGTACACGCCGTAGCACATCTTCTAGTAGTGCGGGTAGTTCTGCTTCGAGGTAGACAGCACCTCGCTCAAATAGTACACCGGCCTCTGCACCGGCTGGGCTCGGCCTCTTCTGGGCGTTGGACTACGATGACGGTTGCGGAAATGTAGAGGAGCATGGGCTCTTTCTTAGTCGGCGCCGCCAGGACAGGCGGCGTGGCCAGCATCTTCTTCATCTCGTGAAAGGCTTGGTCGGCTTGGTCATTCCATTTGAAGTGAGTGGTCTTCTTCATGAGGCGATAGAGGGGAAGAGCTTTCTCTCCGAGCCGGCTGATGAAGCGGTTCAGGGAGGCCAAGCATTCGGTGAACTTTTGGACATCTCGAAGTTTGGTGGGAATCGCCATTCTCTCAATGGCCCTGATCTTTACTGGGTTGCATTCGATGCCGTGTTCGGAAACCAGGAAGCCTAGGAGTTGGCCGGCTAGCACTCCGAACATGCATTTCTCGGGGTTGAGCTTGATTTGGAACCGGCGTAGGTTCTCAAATGTTTCCTTGAGGTCTTCCAGCAAGGTGCCGTGCTTCTCCGTCTTCACCACAATGTCATCTACGTAGACGTGGGCATTTCTGCCGAGATGCTTGAGGAGGCACTTCTGCATGCAACGCTGAAAAGTGGCACCGGCATTTCTCAAGCCGAATGTCATAGTCAGGTAGCAGAAGGCTCCGAATGGCGTGATGAAGGCGGTCTTCAGGTGGTCTGCCAGATCTAACTTTATCTGGTGGTATCCTGAGTACGCATCCAAGAAACTCAACAGCTCGCATCTGGCCATGGAGTCTATCACTTGATCAATCCTTGGCAGGGCAAAGGGATCTTTGGGGCAGGCCTTGTTGAGGCTCGTGTAGTCTATGCACATGCGCCACTTGTTGTTCTTCTTTGGCACGAGGACTGGGTTGGCGAGCCATTCTGGAAAGAAAACTTCCATAATGAAACCAGCTGCCAGAAGCCAGGCTATCTCTTCTCCTACAATCCTCCTTTTCTCCTCGGACAGTCGGTGAAGGGGTTGTTTGACTGGTTTTGCGTCTTCTCGGACGTGCAGCTTGTGCTCGGCGAATTCCTTCGGAACACCCGGCATGTCCTTGGGGGACAATGCAAAGATGTCCCGATTCTCACGGAGGAAATCGGCGAGCTCGCTTTCCTATTTGCTGTTTAGGTTTGCCCCGATGACGGCAAACCTCTCTGGGTGCTCGGGGTCAAGAGGTATCTTCTTCGTCTCCTTGGCCGGTTGGAAAGATCCTTGGGCATCATACTCCTTGGGATCGGGGGACAAGGCCAACTGTTTGCCGGCCATGGCCATGACTCGGTCCAACATCTTCTTTTCTTCGGCTATCACAAGTGACTCAGGCAGCCGGCTGCTGGCTGCTGCGCACTCGGAAGATTTCTTGTAATCGCCGGCTATGGTGATGATGCCTTTGGTGCTCGGCATCTTCATCTTGAGGTAAGCATAGTGGGGAACATCCATGAACCTGGCCAAGGCAGGTCGGCCAAGCAATGCATGGTAGGGGCTCTCCAGGTCTACCACTTCAAACTAGATCGCCTCCTGGCGGAAATGCTCCTTGTCCCCGAAGAGTACATCAATCTTGATCTTGCCAATGGGGGCGCAGGATAGGCCGGGTATGATGCCATGGAACACAGTCCGAGTAGGCATGAGTTGCTTTGTCTTGATGTTCAGCTTCTCCAGGGTGTCACGGTACAAGATGTTGATGCTACTCCCGCCGTCTATCAGCACGCGGGAGAAACGGGCGGCGCGTCTGTCCGTTGCAAGGGTGGCATCCAGAACCAACGCATAAGAGCCGGGAGATGGCATCACCTCTGGGTGGTCGGCCCGGCTCCAACTGATAGGTTTTTTTGACCAGTGCATGTGCTCGGCAGGGTTGGCAGCGACCATGCTGACCTCCTAGTGCTCTTGGCGTCTGCCGCGCCGATCTTCGGGCTAGCTTGTAAAGACGTCATAGGCGGCATGCTCGTCGGGGAACTCATCGTGCACGGCTCCGACTGCAAGCCGAGCGGTCGGCGGCTGCGGAGCCGGAGGCGGCGGACCGGCAGGCCGCAGCGGCGTGAGCCCTTCGCCTTTGGAGATTCGGGTGAGCCAATGGCACTTCCGAGTTGTGTGGTTGGACGGCTTCGCGCCGCTGTGGAACTTGCATGGGGCGTCGAGAGTTTGCTCGTAGGAGAAGGCCGGCTGCCAAGCCGACTTGCCGCCCCCCTACTTCTTGGGTGCAGGACGCCCTTCGGGCTGCTCGTCTTCGATTGTGGCCACCTGCCGACTGGTGGAGGGCGGCACGGGGCCCTTGCGCTTGTGGTCGTTCTGGTGTGGGCGTCGACTGGAATCCCCAGCCAGCGTCTTGGGCGCCGGGTTGAGTACTTTCCCGGATGCGTCTACCCGGAGCTCGGTCTTCATTGAGGAGTCGGCGGTGGCGTACTTGTCCGCTATGTCCAGAAGCTTGTCGAGGGTAGTCGGCTCATCGCAGAGAAGCTTGTGCTTGAGGAGGGTGCCTTCTCGGCACCCGACAGTGAATTATTCTATGGCTTGCACCTCGTGCACCCCTTCGCAAGTGTTGCAGAGCTCGGCTCAACGCGCGAGGTAGTCGCGAGTGGACTCGGCGGGGCCTTGTACACACAAGGAGAGCTGTCTGGGCTTGGGAGCCCGCTTGTAGGTGCTGGTGAAGTTGCGGACGAAGGCTTCTGTGAAGTCTAGCCAACTGTTGATGCTGTATGGCTTGAGGCTGTTGAGCCAGGTCCGCGCCGTGCCTTGCAGCATGAGGGGGACGTACTTCACGGCAACGCGCCTGTTGCTGTTTGCTATGCTAACCACCGTGGAGTAGTCGATCAACCAATCTTCCGGCTTCACGGAGCCGTTGTACTTGGGCGTGTCTCTTGGGAGCGAGAACCCTTTGGGGAAAGGCTCGTCGCGGATGCGGGGGCCAAAGCAAGGCGGGCCGACATCATCTTCTTCTTCCAGCGCCAAGGATCACACTAGGCGGTCGATCCGATGGCGGGCGTCGTTCTCGCCGACTCCTTCGCGGCGACCTAGTCGGCCGCTGAGAGTCGGATGCGCAACAGGCGGTGGGTTGGGATATATCTCCCCACGGGGCCGGGGCAGAGGCGGGTTGCCACGCCACTCCACGGCCCGGGGGTGGCCTTCTGCGTCTCGCTCGATGGAGATTCGGGTTTGGCTTCGGCTGGCAGCAGGCTCTTTCTCGCGCCGCGCGCGGGTTTTACGCGTAGTCGGTGTCCGGGACGTCGCGCCGTGATCTCGGCGCGGGGGAGGGCTTTCCGTGCGGGCGTCGGCTTCGTGCCGCTGTGCGGCCGCATTGATTAGCTGCTGGATGCGTCTGGTCATGTGGGGGAGTTCTTTGGCCCCCAATCCGTCTAGCTCGTCTACGGCCGCCTGGGTGGCACGCAGGTTCTCGAGTGGTGTGGCGTAGACTGGGCGGTCGACTCCTAGCGTGTCGGCGATGGCAGCGCCACGCTGCCTGACAATGCTGGCCCGGCTGGGCTCTCCTGGGGACGGCGTGCCAAAGGCGGCACGGTCGGCTTCACGCCGGTGGGCCTCAGTGAGGCGTCTCATGGAAGCCAGCTTCCGGCCCTCCGCGAGGAGGGCGAGGCGGTGAGCCTCCAGTGCTTCGGCATCGGCATCGGCCGGGAGGGGGATGGTCAAGTCGTGGACCGCCGCATGCGGGGCATTGTGGGCACTCTCGTCGGAAGCATCGCCGTGGCTGATGACCATCACCTCGGTGGTGACAGCGTCGCAGCCATCGGCCCGGGGAAGCGGGTCATTGTAGATCGTGACGTCGGCGGGGAAAGTGTCGAGTGAGGCCGTGTCGGAGTCGACATGCATCGGATCGGTGGAGCTGACCAACTCCAAGTCCACAGCAGGCTCGCCGGAGATGTGGAGCTGGCTGAGGAGGTTGACGAGGTAGTCGGTGCCCGCGTCGGAGGCGAGCTCGTCGGAGATGAGGGTCTTGTCGAGGAGATCGGCGAGGCCGCTCGCTGCGCAGACGTTGGTGACGCCTTGCAGCGCGTCGTTGCAAGCGCCATCGGGCGTGCCGGGCTGGCTACGCTCGCTGGGGAGGAAGAGGGTTCCCGTCCAGAACAGGTCTCCGGACGACGGTGCACCTAGCCCCACGGTGGGCGCCAAATGTCGGGTGGTAGGTGCGACATATGCCAACGGGTGGCTTATCATTGTGGGAGCCAGTAAGATGTCGCCGGTGCCTGGAAGCGGGATGAGGCGAAGACATGCACACCGGCGAATCTTACCCAGCTTCGGGGCTCTCCGTGGAGATAACACCCCTACTGCTTCTCTGCGGGGTCTCCGCATGATCGCTAGATGAACAAGTAGCTACACAATGCTCCTTGAGCTGTTTTGTGAGGAGAAGAAGTAGAGCACGGCTAGCCCTCCTCCCCTCTCTATGTGGTGTCTAGAACTAGCTTGGATCAACCCTTTGCATGGGTGTCCCGTGGGGTTTATATAGGCCTACCCCCCGGGGGTACAATGGTAATCCGGCTGGGCATGGGGCCCAACCGTCTATGTCTACACTCGCCGGCTTCTGCTCCGGCTGCTGGGGCCCACCGGCTGGTGGGTCCCGCCGGTGCCGGCTCCTTGGTCGACAGGCAGGCCCCACTGCCATGGGCCTTGTCGGCGGCTGGTTACTATTACTCAATCCTGGTGATGAGTGCTTCGCCGAGGTGGGCGTGGCTACAGTGCCACCGTCCGGCGGGTGATCGTTGTAGCCTTACCGCGTCTTGTCTCCATAATGGTCTGTCATATAATTCGGCCCGTTGATGCCTCTACTAAGCTTTCAGCCTCTTAAAGGCCCATGATATCAGTGGACCAACTAAGGCCCGAGATATGTTTCGGCCTGGTAATTACCCATCATATAACTAGGCCAATAATGGCCTGACCTACATTTCAGCCCGCTGAAGGCCCGTCGATGACTAGTAAAAATTGTGGCCCAACATGCATTTCGGCCTGCTAAAGGCCCATGGTTTCTTCTGTACATAACAGGCCAACAGAATATTCAGCCTGTTAATGGCCCGAAGCTACATGGGCCCAACTAAGCACTGGGTCCACTAAAGGCCCAACTAAACTTTGGGCCGAATATAGGCCCCTGTAAGTTGTGGGCCTGGCGCAAAGTGTGAAGGCCCCAATGGCCTTTCAAGCCCAAGAAAGTTGTAGGTCGACCCAATTGTGGCCCGCTAAAATGCAGGCCTGTTAGATGCGAATGTTTTGGCCCGGTCAACTACATCAGATTTTCGCCTTTTTTCAGATAGCGAATGATGGCATATACAGTAACTAGTAGGAATTAAGAACAAACCTACTATATAAAATAAATAAATTATGGCATAGTAACTTAGAATAAACCTACACTATACAATAAAGGATTTATGGTATATTACATCCACTGGGCATCGAAGTTCGCCACCAATGATCGTAAAGCACAACAAAGAAGCAGATTACAAAAACTGGGCGCCATTGCAGCGTAACAAAATAATACTGAACCAAGACCACTTCAAAGACAATTCAAGAAAGGTTAGCCTTGCGCGGGAACTGTTGCGCAAGCTTCTGAGCAAGGCCGTGAGACTGGCCTAGCATGTCGGTCATAGCTTCCAGGTGTAGCTGTTTAGCAATGAGGTTCTCATTGGTGTTCCCCGTGATCTTTCTTAGAGATAGGACTTCAAGTCAAAGTTGAGTTGCAGAATGCCTCTCGGCCAGAACTTGGGACTGAAGAAGTCGAACTGATTCAGACAGCGAATTCTGTGAGCTTGTCTGACTGCTAGTCTCGAGTAACTTGAACACTGCATCAAGACATAACTTTGGGGTTGTCTCGCTATCTTCAAGATGTTTTGCCTTCTTTGCTGTAATATATGTTGGGTTTGTCTTACAGCCTTCAGCAGACTCGTCCATGCCATCAGGCATATCACCCTGAAACAAGCAGAGAGATGACATGTTTTGCACGTATATAAACAAAGATGGTAACTGTGTTATCAATTCCATATAATTTCAAATTATAAAATAAAGAGTAAGTTCAAAATATAAATAGCATAATTTGGCATTGTTCATAATGCGGGGAGCTTCACCATACTACTGGATTACCATGTCAACAAAACAAGCATAGATGAAGGGCAAAGACAATCATTGTATCTATTTTTGTTAATGTGCATGGCATGTTGTTTATATTATTAGCCACATCAGTAAGATAAAATAGGAGATGACAAGGTGCAAACATGGGCTGCTTCACCACACACTGGATTATAGATCCACAAAACAAGCATACATATAGGGAGTATTGAGTAATGTGCATGGTATGAATAAGGAATTTGGTTTTACAACAAAAACTTGGAACTTACAGTTGTTGTGAACACTATTCAAGATATCTTCGGATATTCTTATAAATCGGCTGATTTATTGCTTACCGTTGTCTGACTGATAAGATAAATCGGCAGATAAATCAACCGATATGGCAATAAATCGGCCGATATGCCGATGAACTGGCCGATTTACCCCTTATCATGGGTCGACCGATAAGTTTCCGATAAGCGATATCCCCAACATTGGTTGCGAACATGCATTTTGATAGAAACAACAAACTAAATAGCAGTTGACGATAGGGAGTATGAGCAAATTAAACAACATTTGAGGATAAAGGCTTTAGAAGGACTGACTTACATTAACAGCTAACACCGGCTTTATAATGCCCTTCTACATGTCAAAGGAAGGGTAACTCAAGAATTTTTGCACATAATCTTCTTCATAAGCATTGCATGTACACTACATTTTGTAGAGTGTAATTATAGATATGATAATACTGGAAGGGATAGAGGATAATGAAGATAAGATGCAGATTGTTGCTTCACAATCAACTACCAATCCCTGGAAGTACAAGCGTTACAGGACAAAATGTACTGACAAGACCAATGGGCTACACTTCTGCACTAGCATTGTCTGTGTATTCAACTTTGTGGTAAGATTAAATATAGATCTGATATTTTTTACTAAATGGTAGGAGAGGGAGATAAGATGCAGAATGCTACACGATGAACCAATCCATCTCCCCATAATATAAGTGTTTTGAACACTGGTGTACTATACAAAACACTCTTATATTATGGGACGGAGGGAGTAGCTATTAATGTAAGTACAGTGATAGACGATGTTCAGTCCTTAAAAGAGGACTACAAGGTAAAGCATTGAGTTGATTCTAAATTTATGTAAGAGTCGATACAGATCTTATAATGTCCACCAATTGGAGGATAACGAGGCTAACATGTGCAGTGATGCTACATAATCAACCAGCTATGGAAGTAAGTATGGTCATACATGGCAAGAGGTACTCACAAGAGCAATGTAGTGTGCAGTATAGTTGCGAAATTCTATGGTCCCTTGAGAATGAATGTTATTTTACAAACAGTTTTTGTACAAGTGAGACATTAAGGAACATGTAGAAATGTACTTCAAACTGTGATGTGATATCATAGAGAGTACCTTATGCTGCAGACGAGACCAATGTGTAACAAGATTATTCCAGTCACTATCTGATAAATGTAGCAGCAGAGACTTTACAGAAATTTCGTTTAGAGGCTTGCCATCGAAGTGCGCTTGCCTCGGGTAGGAACAATACTTCATCAACGAGTGCTTGACAAGAGCAAGCAACCCTTGCTCGTCTTGACTATCCAGTTTGGTCCTCGCCTATTTAAAAGAATGAAATCTTGTGTCTTCTGTCAGCAGAAACAAATTCAGTAATTACCATGAATAACATTTGTACATTACTTACGCGTAAGTTGCGGAGGAAGATTGGAAATTGTTGTTTCTCTATGGTATAATCTATCCATGAAGGAAATATGCGCACAAAGTTCCTGACAACAATATAAGCCTCGTCTTCTAAACTGGGAAGAAGTGGAACATGAGTCTTATTTGCTGCAATTGGGACTCTCTCTCGTTCGAAAAGGGATTTGGCAACTGGATTTGGTGTACTCTTTGCTGGAATGGGGGTTTTGCATCATAGAGCTGGTGCTATGTCAACTGGCATCATCATACTATTTGTTGCAGTTGGGGTCTACTAAGTTGGGGCATCAGAGATGACCAGTGTATTAGGGCTAGAGTCTGCTAGAGTTGTGGCCGTGTTTTCTGGGTCTGCTGATATTGCAACTACACCTAATGGGCTATTTGATTTATCAAGTGTTACTACCTTTTCCAAATACTTTGTTCGTGATCCTCTGCGATCAACAATTTCCCTCTTCCTTTTGAACATCTGATACACAAGAACAACATTTGAATGGATAAATGTGGTATGATGATAGATGGAAAATGTACTGAAAATGGATAGGCAGGGCATATTCACATACACGATGTGTAAACTACGCTGAAGGTAGTCCAACAAAGTAGAAGCAATGCAAAGCATCAGTTGCAAGATATGCGCGACCAATATATCCTTGGAAAGTTAGAGAAAGAACCTTCATGGGTGAATAAGATAGGGCATCTACCTCTGACTCCTCCACTAGGGAGCTACATTGACTTAGGTCTCCCTATAGCTCAGAATCGTTGTTAGGATCATATTCTGAGCATGAATCTATAGGTGGAGAGCATTTGCATTGCATTGCATCCAGACTTGATTTCAGTCCCTTAATGCCAAGTTTGATAGCCATGGCATTGCTCTCCTTTATTCTTTTCATGCGCCCAAGCTCATAATCATTATGATGATGTTCAATATCTGAGATTCATAAAAACATAAAAGTAGTCAGATTATCTATGGAATGCATTGCAGATTCAATTCGAAGAGTGTCTGTGACGGGCCCCGATTCAATCATACACTAATCATACACACAAACGTGTACGATCAAGATCAGGGACTCACGCGAAGATATCACAAAACAACTCTAAACACAAATGAAAGTCATACAAGCTTCATATTACAAGCCAGGGGCCTCGAGGGCTTGAATACAAAAGCTCGAAAGCAATAGAGTCAACAGAAGCAACAGAGTCAACAGAAGCAACAAAATCTCGAATACAAGTTTTGCCTTAAGAAGGATAACACAAACATCAACGATCGAAGAGGCAAGGCCTCCTGCTTGGGACCTCCTAACTAGTCCTGGTCGTCGGCGGTCTCCACGTAGTACTAGGAACCCTCGGGGTAGTAGTAGTCCACGGGGGTGGCATCTGGCTCCTGGGCTCCACCATATGATCGCAGCAACCGGGTATTGGGGAAAAAGAGGTAGGAAAGCAACCGTGAGTACTCATCCAAAGTACTCACAAGACTTACATCAGAACTACATTAAGTATGCATCAGTATCAACGGAATGGGCTGTATCTGTGGACTGAACTTCATAATGCAGAAGAGAGGGGAAAGCCTAGCCTATCAAAGACTAGCATCTTCAAGCATCTCCAAGTGTCTTGCAGCATTTAGAAGAGTAAAAAATTGCATTTTATAATTAACAAGCATGTTGTAGTATTAAAGCCCAGAGATCCTTCCTTGACTCCCTACGAGAAAGCAATCTCGGAGCCACATATCCATGACATGTCTCAAGTAACCAGTTCTAGTTGTAATAGATCAGGATACAAGTCTAAACGTCCATTACCATGGACACAGCATTTCAATGGATAACTTCCCTGGAGGGGTGCACCACATTACACAACACGCTTGATTACTCTGGCCGAACACACTTTCTTGGGTCCATGCCCGGCCTTGGAAGATCAACATGTCGCGACCCTACCTAGGCTCAGTAGAGAGGTCCCCGTCGGTCCACATCCTAAGCACTCCGGGGTCTTGGGCCCATCGCTAGTTGCACTACGCGTTGTTGCGCGCAGGGTGAATACCAGCGCCACCTTAGATGGTCTACACGATCTGACCGTGCCACAATGCTGAACTGGACGTCGGACAAAGCTTCGGCCGATACTGCGACGCTAAGTGCCCATAACTATTCCCGCATGGTGGTTAGTGCGTAAAGGCCAGAGGCCAACTCAGAACAAATGCCCAAACCATTAGTCTATTAGGAGCTCACGGAGACGAGCAGAGACTCACAATCGATGTGACCCTGTCCTCCCCATCTCATGGACTTATGGCAAGGGCCCAGAATGCCTGGCCGTGCCACATAATTATCTTGTGAGTGCTCTCCGGGCCTGCCCGACTTTCACATCAACTTGCGGGTACCCCTCAGGGCCGACCCGACTTCAACAATGGTCTCAAGTAAAGTCCAGGTAACCATGTGTCCAAACCAACAAGGGGAATCTGACGAGTCGCCCTCGATGGAATCCATTTGATGTAATCGTCAAGGTGAACATAAGAGGAATCACCCTCGAGGTTCACAATTGAGGTGTTGCATGACAGAGTCGTATAGGGAGTGGTGAATAAGGAGTCACCCTCGTTGACCACGACCGAATAGCTACACTACAAAGTTATCATCAGGAGTGCGTTATGAGGTATCACCTGTGGCACTCGATAGTAGTGCTGCAGAGTCAAGCAACAAAATGGGCGTGATGTGATGTGAGGTGTCGGGCTCTGGTCGTCGATCATGTCGATTGAGTCGTTGATGATGAAGCAGGGGAAATAAGGACAAGGTGGGGTCACCAATGGATCACTAACCAACCTATACTAAGCATTTTAGGATAAGTAGGAAAGGTACAATGAGCAGGTTACAAAAGCAGGCTATGCATCAGAATAGGAGCAATCAATTATAGTAGCAAAATCTAATGCAAGCATGAGAGAGAATGAATTGGGCGATATTGGAATGATCAGGGGGGGTTGCTTTCCTGGAAGCTCTGCTGAAAAGGAAGAAAGGTCGTCGATGAAGTAGTCGATCACAGTGGCATCAGCAGCGGTCTCGAGGTCTACCGGAGAGAAGAGGGGGACGAAACAGTAAATATAAAGCACATAGATGCAGGACATGACCAAAAGCGGTGCTAGGCGTGCCCTAACGCCATACCAGGTGATACCGGCGAAGGGGGAAAACATCCGGGAATGTTTCCCGAAGTTTGGCCTTTTCAGATAGATGAAACGGAGGGGGATGGTTCCATGTTCGCTATAATAGGGACATGGCACATGCGAACGGAGAGTGTATTTGGACTCATCTCGTTCTTCTAAGCAACTTTCATGTATAAAACCTTTTCATCTGATTTACGGATCATTTTCTATGAATTTCTAATGTTTAAACAATATTATGAAATTATTATTAATTCGAAATAAAAGCTGAAATTGCTATGTGCACCGCAAGAGGGAGCAGGGATGGTGCAGGAGGAGTGGCGCGGGGCGGCTGCGATGCAGGCGGGCATCAGCGCGATGCAGGCGGCTGCGATGCAGGCGGGCATCAGTCCTGGAGCTGTATATCTCATGATGCCATATGTTCTTGTTGTTTCCTAGTGATCCGTGCCTCTTTTGAGGATGATCAGTAAGGGAGTTTTGTTAATATTGTAGAGCTCTATCCATCCATGTCTTTGTTTGCAATTATTAAGCACCCTAGCTTGAGTCAATCGAGCTCTACTTTTTCTACTTTGTGAATCTGGGCAGATTGTCAACTTGTTTGCAATTTTGCCGGTGATGTTGTAGTTGATCCGTGCATGATATGCTATTGTTCTTGCCATTTCGAGCTTGCATTTTGTGCCTTCTTGATGGATGTATGCTTGTCTTGCCATGACTTGCTCTGTAGTGAGTGCATCGAGCTCGTAAACATGCCTACTTGAGTTATATTTCAGCATGTGTAAGTTTTTCACTAAGTCTGAAACTGATTATGTTTTTGCTATGTTCGCATGCTTGCAATTGTATTTTCTGATCCCTTTTGGCTCAAGGTCACTAAGGGACTTTTGTTAATATCTTTGAGTAGCTCCATGCCATGCTTTACTTTGCCTTGATCAGGTCCTGTAGCATGTAGTTTTGTTGCTCCGAAGAGGGCTACCTGATCTGAAATTCCAGACAAGTGTTAATTTCACCAAGTCTGAGATCTGTTTGCCATATGCGTTTTTGCCATGCTTGTTTGAACCTGTTGATGGATGATTTGGCCGTAGCTCAGTGCTAGACTTTTGTTAAGCATCTTGTGTGCATCCCTGCCATGTATTTTGTTGTCATGTTTGGGTGCTGTAGCTTGTTCATTTCGTTGCATCTAGATGCCTACTTGCTGTAAATCGCACACCGGTGTCATTTTTGAATCGCTTGCCATTTCCAAACCGTAACTCCGATTCCGGCATTCTTTATATCATTTTCAAGCGATTTCATCTCATCCTTCTAGTGGCACACTTGGATTTCCAAGTTTAGGCCAGGTTCATGCATTTCCTGTCATATCTTTCATTTGGCATCCCGCATCGCATCCCGCATAGCATATCATCATTGCATCATATTGCTTGATCCTTGCACGTGGTTGATTGTATCCTTGTTCCTTGTTTGTCTTGTCTGGGTAGAGCCGGGAGACGAGTTCGCTAACAAGGAGCCCGTTGAGTTTTCTTTCGAGGATCCAGTCAACTCTGACAACTGCGTAGGCAAGATGATCATACCCTCGAAATCACTACTATCTTTCCTATGCTAGTTTGCTCGCTCTTTTGCTATGCCAATGCTGCGATGCCTACCACATGCTTGCAAGCCTCCCAAATTGACATGTCAAACCTCTAACCCACCTTTCTCCTAGCAAACCGTTGATTGGCTATGTTACCGCTTTGCTCAGCCCCTCTTATAGCGTTGCTAGTTGCAGGTGAAGATCGGAGGCCGTTCCTGTTGGAACATTTATTTACTTGTTGGTATATCATTATATTGCTATGTTATCTTAATGCATCTATATACTTGGTAAAGGGTGGAAGGCTCGGCCTCTTGCCTAGTGTTTTGTTCCACTCTTGCCGCCCTAGTTTCCGTCATATCGGTGTTATGTTCCCGGATTTTGCGTTCCTTACGCGATTGGGTTATAATGGGAACCCCTTGATAGTTCGCCTTGATTGAAGCTTTTCCAGCAATTCCCAACCTTGGTTTTACCATTTGCCACCTAGCCTTTTCTTTCCCTTGGGTTCTGCAGACTCAAGGGTC
>NC_041386.1:380010108-380017366 GCF_002162155.2 Triticum dicoccoides
CCCGGGCTAGTGCTCCTCTGAGTGTTGGTCCAAACCGTCAGCCGCCGGTGGATACCAGGGGCAACTCTGGGCTGGCCTACCGGAAGTTTAGACAATCTGAGTGTGCCCTGAGAAAGAGATATGTGCAGCTCCTATTGGGATTTGTCGGCACATTCGGGCGGTGTTGCTGGTCTTGTTTTAACCTGTCAAAGTGTCTCGAATTACCGAGATACCGAGTCTGATCGGAACATCTTGGGAGGAGGTCTATTCCTTCATTGACCGTGAGAGCTTGTCATGGGCTAAGTTGGGACTCCCCTGCAGGGATTTGAACTTTCGAAAGCCGTGCCCGCGGTTATGGGCAGATGGGAATTTGTTAATGTCCGGTTGTAGATAACTTGAACCTTAATTTAATTAAAATGAATCAACTGAGTGTGTTACCGTGATGGCCTCTTCTCGGCGGAGTCCGGGAAGTGGACACGGTGTTGGAGTAATGTTTGCGCAGGTTGCTCTCTAGTTTCTCACTCGCGCTTTGCCTCCTCTTCTCGCCCTCTGTTGCGAATAAGTTAGCCACCATACTTGCTAGTCGCCTGCTGCAGCTCCACTTATATTACCTTGCCATACCTATAAGCTTAAATAGTCTTGATCGCGAGGGTGCGAGATTGCTGAGTCCCTGTGGCTCACAGATTACTACTATACCAGATGCAGGGCCTGATGATTCCGCTCCAGGTGACGCGTATGAGCTCAAGTGGGAGTTCGGCGAAGACTCTCAACGTTACTATGTTTCCTTTCCCGATGATCAGTAGTGGTGCCCAGTTGGGGGTGATTGGGACCGTGTCGCATGTTGGGTTCTCTTTTATTTTGGCTCCGTAGTCGGGCCATGAGTGTTTGGATGATGTAATGTTATTTATGTACTTGATTGACGTGGCGAGTGTAAGCCAACTATGTTATCTCCCCTTTTATTATCATATTACATAGAATGTTGTGAAGATTGCCTAACTTGCGACATATGCCTTCAATGCGATTATGTCTCTAAGTCATGCTTCGACACGTGGGAGCTATAGTCGCATCGAGGGTGTTACAAGTTGGTAATCAGAGCCTTCCCCGACCTTAGGAGCCCCATTGCTTGATCGTTTTTAGCGGCCGAGTTGTGTCTAGAAAAATGTTTTGAGTCTTTTAGGAATTATATATCGGAGAGATTAGGAATTCTTTTTACTTCCCAGTCTCCTCATCGCTCTGGTAAGGCGTCCTGACGTAGAGTTTTGACTCTTCTCTTCTCAAATTTCACTAAATTTTTTTTAGGATCACGCGGGTATCTTGGAATCGTTCCGATGGTTTTATGATGAGAACATTGTCTTGGTGCCTCCTGTCAGGGGTTTAGTGGAAGTGTCCCGGGGAGTTGAGCTCTGAGGTGTTGTCATCATAATTTTATCGTTGCAGTTCTGGAATACCTGAGTCTAGTACGCCGACATCGAAAATCTCTTTTATGCAGTTCGTTGGTGAGATAACCTCGACGCCACCCAGTACTAGGGCGGGAGTTCGAGAGTATCGCCATAACTTGTATAACGGATGCTTTTCGAAGGTTGAGGTAGATGGTTTCCGAAGTTTTTCTTGGTTATGTGTTAAAGGATGGATACAGCTGGATGTAGGATTTGCTAGTTTGGGTGAGATATTATGCTTCCCCTGTATCCCCAACACCTGATTGCATAACCGGAAAGGTTCGGGAGTTTCATAGGTGGGAATTCTAGTAGCTCTAGTTCTTCTTCCACGGATATTGGTTTGAGATTGGGATTTCTTACCGATTATTCGTTCTTGATCCGTACCTTGTTGATTTATTTCTCTACCTTAATTCTACGTGGCTTCTCAATTTATGGATATGTGACCATTTTAAGAGGAATGCATTCGTTCATTTTGTTCGGATGTGAAGACTATATGTTGCAATTTTCATTCCGTTGGATTCAGCTTCAATACTTATCTGTCAATGTGCTAATGGTGGTCAACCTCTTCAAGATGGCTCCTCCAACGCGCACGACTCCGAATCCTGATCCGCCACCACCTCCACCTCCTCCAGAGGCATGGCAAGCTGTGATGGCCGCAACCAATGCAAACACACAGCTGATCATGCAAATTCTTCAAGAGCGCAATCAAGGCAACCAAGGGAATCAAGGCAGCAATCAGAATCACTTTGCTACACTCAACCAGTTCCTTGCTAACGGGCCAAAGACTTTCAGAAATTGTGTTGAGGCAACCGATGCTGACGATTGGCTTGTGGATCTGTGCAAGCATTTCGAGTGCAGTAACGTCAGGCCTGAGGACTTTGTTAAGTTCGCTTCCTTCCAACTCAAAGATCAAGCTGCAGAATGGTTCCAGCAGTACAAGGATTCCAGAGGTGGACGTGTTATCACTTGGGATGATTTCCGTCGAGATTTCCGAGCTCATCATATTCCTCAGAGCATGGTTGAAAGCAAGCTTGAGGAATTCCGCAATCTGAAGCAAGGCTCTTTGTCTGTCTGTGACTACAACAAGTTGTTTCAGAAGCTTGCCCGCTTTGCCAAGCAGGACGTCCCTGATGAGAAGAGCATGATATACCAGTTCAGGGGTGGTCTTAGAGAAGAAATTCAGCTAGCTATTGTTCTCTTTGAGCCCTTGAGATACGATGAGTTCTACAACATGGCACTGAAGCAAGAGGCTGCTTAGTTGAGGTGTGATGCTTCCAAGAAGCGAGTCAGTGATGTTACTCCTTCTTCCTCTACTCAAGTGGCCAAGCAACAGAAGTTTTGGCTTCCTCCTCCTCCGTTCCGTCAGCCGTATCAGCAGAAGAGCAAAGGTGGCAGTGGTTCTTCCCACCCACCCAACCCTGGCTTTCAGAACAAGACTTCGTCTCAAGCTCCAAGATCGAGTGCTCCATTTCACCGTCCACTTTCAGAGGTCACGTGCAACAAGTGCCAACAGAAGGGTCACTATGCCAACAAGTGTTTCAACCAGAGGCGTCTTCCTCCTCCTCCTCCTGTCAGATCGGCAAGTACAGCTGTGGTCAAGCATAACCCCAAGTATGCCAAGGTCAATATGGTGAATGCGGCCCAGGCAGAGGACTCGTCAGATGTGATTATGGGTAACCTTCCTGTTAACGATGTTCCTGCAAAAGTTCTTTTTGACACTGGTGCATCACATTGCTTCATTTCCAGACCTTTTGCATCTAAGCATGGGTGGTTTTCTCAAGTTATGCATAAGCCATTAGCAGTCGTCTCTCCGGGTAGATGCTTGCTTGCTAACTACGAAGTTCCGGATATTTCTATCTCGATGGGTGATTTCAAGTTTCTGGCTTCCCCAATGATCCTTGGTAACTCGGATATTGATCTTATTCTCGGAATGGATTGGCTTTCTAAGCACAAGGCTCAGCTTGATTGTGCAGCCAGGCAGATTCAATTGACTCATTCGTCTGAGGATGTAATTGTCTTTGCCGCTCGGGATAATACCGTCCGTCTGTTTTCTATCAATGAGAAGGGTGAATTGGATGCCATCTCGCAAATTCCAGTCGTTTGCGAATATCAAGACGTCTTTCCAGAAGAGCTCCCAGGAATGCCTCCGCACCAGCCAGTTGAATTCGTTATTTATCTTGAGCCTGGCACAGAACCTGTGTGCAAACGTCCTTACAAGCTCGGACCTGAAGAGTTGAAGGAGCTGAAGAAGCAACTCGATATTCAAGAGAAAATGGGTCTTATCCGGCCTAGTTCTTCTCCGTGGGGTTGTGGTGTTCTTTTTGTGAAGAAGAAGGATGGAACGGACCGACTTTGTGTTGATTACCGTCCAGTGAACAAGAAGACCATCAAGAACAAATACCCACTTCCCAACATCAATGAGCTGTTCGAACAACTCAAAGGTGCCCAAGTATTCTCCAAGCTTGATCTCCGTATGGGTTATCACCAGATTCGCATTCGTGAAGAAGATATTCCCAAGACAGCATTCAGAACAAGCTTTGGTTCATATGAATACACTGTCATGTCTTTTGGCCTCGCCAACGCTCCTCCGACGTTCTCTCGCATGATGAACTTCATCTTCAACGCCTACACCAATGACTTCGTTTTGGTCTATCTCGACGACATTCTGGTTTTCTCCAAGAATAAGGAAGATCATGCCAAGCACTTGCGTTTGGTTCTTGATAAGCTCAGAGAACATCAGTTCTACGCCAAGTTCTCCAAGTGTGAGTTTTGGCTCGATGAGGTTCTTTATCTTGGTCATATCATCTCTGCCAAGGGCATTGCCGTGAATCCTGAGAAGGTGTCTGCAATTGTGAATTGGGAACCTCCTCAGAACGTGAAGCAACTCCGTAGCTTCCTCGGTCTCGCAAGCTATTGCCGAAGATTCGTTGAAAACTTTTCTAAGATCGTGAAGCCTCTCTCAAATCTTCTTCAGAAGCACGTCAAGTACGTTTGGTCTCCGGAGTGTGATATTGCTTTCAACACTTTGAAAGAGAAATTGATCACTGCCCCGGTTCTGACTCTGCCTGATGAATCCAAGACGTACGAGGTCTTTTGTGATGCCTCTCTCCAAGGTCTTGGCGTAGTATTGATGCAAGAGAAGAAAGTTGTTGCTTATACTTCTCGCCAGTTGAAGCCTAATGAGAAGAACTACCCCACTCATGATCTCGAGTTGGCGGCAGTTGTGCATGCTCTTTTGACTTGGAGACATCTTCTATTGGGAAGAAAAGTGGACATTTTCACTGATCACAAGAGTCTCAAGTACATCTTCACTCAGCCTAATCTCAACCTCAGGCAAACTCGATGGGTCGAAATGATTCAAGAGTATAATCCGAGTATTGAGTATACTCCAGGCAAGGCCAATGTGATTGCTGACGCATTGAGCAGAAAGGCCTACTGCAACAGTCTGATTCTCAAGCCATATCAACCCGAGCTTTGTGAAGCTTTCCGCAAACTTAATCTGCAAGTTGTTCCTCAAGGTTTCCTCGCCAACCTTCAAGTTTCACCTACCTTGGAAGACCAGATTCACCAAGCCCAGCTTCTTGATGCTATGGTGAAAAAGGTGAAGATTGGGATTGCCAAGAGCCAGTCCAAGTACAAGTGCTACCGCCTTGACGACAAGGACACTCTCTTCTTCGAGGATCGTATTGTTGTACCCAAAGGTGACCTCCGTAAAGTGATCATGAACGAGGCTCACAATTCTCTCCTCTCCATCCACCCTGGGAGCACGAAGATGTATCAGGACCTTAAGCAAGCTTATTGGTGGACTCGAATGAAGCGCGAGATCGCTCAATTCGTGAATGAATGTGATGTCTGCAGAAGAGTGAAGGCAGAACACCAAAGGCAGCAGGTCTCCTCCAACCTCTTGCCATTCCAGAATGGAAGTTTGACCACATTGAAATGGACTTCGTGGCTGGGTTTCCAAAGTCCAAGCGTGGCAATGATGCTATATTCGTTGTCATCGATAAACTCACCAAAGTGGCTCACTTTCTGCCTATCAAAGAGTCGATCATTGCAGCTCAATTGGCGGAACTCTATACCTCTCGAATTGTCTCTCTGCACGGTATTCCTCAAGTGATCTCTTCAGACCGTGGCAGCATCTTTACCTCGAAGTTTTGGGATTCTTTTCAGAAGGCCATGGGCACTAACATCCGCTTCAGCACAGCTTTCCATCCTCAAACAAGCGGTCAAGTCGAGCATGTCAACCAGATTCTTGAAGATATGCTCAGGGCTTGTGTGATCTCCTTCGGCATGAAGTGGGAGGATTGTCTTCATTATGCTGAATTCTCCTACAACAACAGTTTTCAAGCAAGTTCGGGCAAGGCCCCATTTGAAATTCTGTATGGCAGGAAGTGCCGTACCCCTCTCAACTGGTCTGAAACCGGTGAACGTCAGCTTTTGCGTAATGACTTAATCATAGAGGTAGAAGAAATGTGTAAAGTCATTCGTGATAACCTCAAAGCAGCCCAATCCCGAGCTACTATGATAGTAAGCACCGTGATTTGGTTTTCGAGATCGGAGATCATGTTTACCTCCGCGTCTCTCCTATGAAAGGTACTCGTCGCGTAGGTATCAAAGGGAAGCTTGCCGCTAGATACGTGGGACCTTTCAAGATTGTCAGCAAGAGAGGCGACCTCGCCTATCAACTCGAGCTTCCTTCAAACTTTGCAAATGTTCATGACGTGTTCCATGTCTCTCAGCTTCGAAAGTGCTTCAAGACTCCTGACCGCAACGTCAACTTCAAGGACATTGAGCTCCAAGAAGATCTCTCTTATCGTGAGCACCCTGTTGCTATTCTTGAAGAGACCGAACGCAAGACTCGCAACAAGTCAATCAAATTTCTCAAAGTCAAGTGGTCACACCATTCCGACCGTGAAGCTACCTGGGAACACGAGGATCACCTCCGTTCTGAGTACCCGACGTTCTTTCAGTCCTAAATCTCGGGACGAGATCCTTTCGTAGTGGTGGAGTGTTGTAACACTCCGGATGTAACTTTCCCAATTTGTACTCCAACTCTTGCCGTTTCCGGCGTTAAGTTATATTTATTTTCTCGGGTTTGGGTTTTTTCTCCGCGTGTTGTTGTCGTTGTCATGCATCTCATATCATGTCATCATGTGCATTGCATTTGCATACGTGTTCATCTCATGCATTCGAGCATTTTCCCCGTTGTCCGTTTTGCATTCCGGCGCTTCGTTCTCCTCCGGTGGCCATTTCTAGCTTTCTTTCGTGTGTGGGGATTAAACATTTCCGGATTAGACCGTGACTTGCCAAGCGGCCTTGGTTTACTACCGGTAGGCCGCCTGTCAAGTTTCGTACCATTTGGGCTTCGTTTTATACTCCAACGGTTAACCAAGGGACCGAAAAGGCCTCGTGTGTGTTGCAGCCCAACACCCCTCCAATTTGGCCCAAAACCCACCTAACTCTGCTCCATCATCTAGAGCGTTCGATCACGACCGCGTGGCCGAAAACCTCACCTCATTTGGACTCTCCTAGCTCCCTCTATGCCTATTTAAAGGCCCCCCAATTTTCGGATCTCCTCCTACCTCCGAAACCCTAAAAATCATCTCCGCGCGCCGGACATTGTCCGCACCGCGCCGGACGTCGCCACCGCCCACTCCCGTCGCGCCACGTGGCAACTCCACCGCCTCTACTGCCGCAGCCCGCAAGGCCCAGGGAGGGCCCCCGCGAGCCCGCGCCGGCCGCCGCCCTCCTCCCACGTCGCGCCCGCGCCCGGCTCCTCTTCCCCGAGCGCCGCCCTTCGCCGGCCGGTGACGCCGCGCCCCACCGCCGGTGCCGTCCTCCGC
>NC_041386.1:380017935-380027458 GCF_002162155.2 Triticum dicoccoides
CGGTCGCCGCCCCGCCGCCTCGGCTTCCGCACCGCCGCCTCCGCCCCGTCCCCGACCAGATCCGGCCGCCACCTCCTCTCGCCGGCCGCTGCCTCTTCGTCCCGGTGAACTCCAGCGTGAACAGTACCTCGCCGGCCGTCCTCGATCCGCGTGCAAATCTCAGATCTGGAAATTCGGAGGTTGACTTTTCTCAAAAACCCTAGCTCATGTTGCATACTTTGACCTGCCGTAACTTTGCATCCGTAGCTCCGATTCATGCATATAGCATATCAAAATGTTCATCTCAGAGAGTACATCATTTCATTCCATTGCATCATTTTCATTTGAGTTCATCTTGATTCCCGAAATGCTGTTAGAAGAGGGCTACTTGAGTTAATTGTCAGATCTGCTACTTCGTTTAGCACTTTTGTCATTTTTGCCATGATTATTGTGTGCATGATATGCCCGTGAGTTCTACATGTGTTTTGTTAAGGGTTTTGTCATCTTTCCATAGGTGCAACCCATGTATTTTTAGGATGTGTGTGGTGACTTGTGCAAGCTTGCAAAGTGGTGCACTTGCTAAGTCTGTTTTCAGGGACTTAGTAGTTTACACAAAGTCCTCGAGCTGTTTATCTCATGATGCCATATGTTCTTGTTGTTTCCTAGTGATCCGTGCCTCTTTTGAGGATGATCAGTAAGGGAGTTTTGTTAATATTGTAGAGATCTATCCATCCATGTCTTTGTTTGCAATTATGGAGCACCCTAGCTTGAGTCAATCGAGCTCTACTTTTGCTACTTTGTGAATCTGGGCAGATTGTCAACTTGTTTGCAATTTTGCCGGTGATGTTGTAGTTGATCCGTGCATGCTATGCTATTATTCTTGCCATTTATAGCTTGTATTTTGTGCCTTCTTGATGGATGTATGCTTGTCTTGCCATGACTTGCTCTGTAGTGAGTGCATCGAGCTCGTAAACATGCCTACTTGAGTTATATTTCAGCATGTGTCAGTTTTTCACTAAGTCTGAAATTGATTATGTTTTTGCTATGTTCGCATGCTTGCAATTGTATTTTCTGATCCCTTTTGGCTCAAGGCCACTAAGGGACTTTTGTTAATCTCTTTGAGTAGCTCCATGCCATGCTTTACTTTTCCTTGATCAGGTCCTGTAGCATGTAGTTTTGTTGCTCCGAAGAGGGCTACCTGATCTGAAATTCCAGACAAGTGTTAATTTCACTAAGTCTGAGATCTGTTTGCCATATGTGTTTTTGCCATGCTTGTTTGAACCTGTTGATGGATGATTTGGCCGTAGCTCAGTGCTAGACTTTTGTTAAGCATCTTGTGTGCATCCCTGCCATGTATTTTGTTGTCATGTTTGGGTGTTGTAGCATGTTCATTTCGTTGCATCTAGATGCCTACTTGCTGTAAATCGCAGACCGGTGTCATTTTTGAATCGCTTGCCATTTCCAAACCGTAACTCCGATTCCGGCGTTCTTTATATCGTTTTCAAGCGATTTCATCTCATCTTTCCAGTGGCACACTTGGATTTCCAAGTTGAGGCCAGGTTCATGTATTTCCTGTCATATCTTGCATTTGGCATCCCGCATCGCATCCCGCATAGCATATCATCATTGCATCATATTGCTTGATCCTTGCACGTGGTTGATTGTATCCTTGTTGCTTGTTTGTCTTGTCTGGGTAGAGCCGGGAGACGAGTTCGCTAACGAGGAGCCCGTTGAGTTTGCTTTCGAGGATCCAGTCAACTCTGACAACTGTGCAGGCAAGATGATCATACCCTCGAAATCACTACTATCTTTGCTATGCTAGTTTGCTCGCTCTTTTGCTATGCCAATGCTGTGATGCCTACCACTTGCTTGCAAGCCTCCCAAATTGCCATGTCAAACCTCTAACCCACCTTTGTCCTAGCAAACCGTTGATTGGCTATGTTACCGCTTTGCTCAGCCCCTCTTATCGCGTTGCTAGTTGCAGGTGAAGATCGGAGGCCGTTCCTGCTGGAACATTTATTTACTTGTTGGGATATCATTATATTGCTATGTTATCTTAATGCATCTATATACTTGGTAAAGGGTGGAAGGCTCGGCCTCTCGCCTAGTGTTTTGTTCCACTCTTGCCGCCCTAGTTTCCGTCATATCGGTGTTATGTTCCCGGATTTTGCGTTCCTTACGCGGTTGGGTTATAATGGGAACCCCTTGATAGTTCGCCTTGATTAAAGCTTTTCCAGCAATGCCCAACCTTGGTTTTACCATTTGCCACCTAGCCTTTTCTTTCCCTTGCGTTCTGCACACTCAAGGGTCATCATTATTTTTAACCCCCCTGGGCCAGTGCTCCTCTGAGTGTTGGTCCAAACCGTCAGCTGCCAGTGGCTACCAGGGGCAACTCTGGGCTGGCCTACCAGAAGTTTAGACAATCTGAGTGTGCCGTGAGAAAGAGATATGTGCAGCTCCTATCGGGATTTGTCGGCACATTCGGGCGGTGTTGCTGGTCTTGTTTTAACCTGTCGAAGTGTCTTGAATTACCGAGATACAGAGTCTGATCGGAACGTCTTGGGAGGAGGTCTATTCCTTCATTGACCGTGTGAGCTTGTCATGGGCTAAGTTGGGACTCCCCTGCAGGGATTTGAACTTTCGAAAGCCGTGCCCGCGGTTATGGGCAGATGGGAATTTGTTAATGTCTGGTTGTAGATAACTTGAACCTTAATTTAATTAAAATGAATCAACTGAGTGTGTTACCGTGATGGCCTCTTCTCGGCGGAGTCTGGGAAGTGGACACGGTGTTGGAGTAATGTTTGCGCAGGTTGCTCTCTAGTTTCTCACTCGCGCTTTGCCTCCTCTTCTCGTCCTCTGTTGCGAATAAGTTAGCCACCATACTTGCTAGTCGCCTGCTGCAGCTCCACTTATATTACCTTGCCATACCTATAAGCTTAAATAGTCTTGATCGCAAGGGTGCGAGATTGCTGAGTCCCTGTGGCTCACAGATTACTACTATACCAGATGCAGGGCCTGATGATTCCGCTCCAGGTGACGCGTATGAGCTCAAGTGGGAGTTCTACGAAGACTCTCAACGTTACTATGTTTCCTTTCCCGATGATCAGTAGTGGTGCCCAGTTGGGGGTGATTGGGACCGTGTCGCATGTTGGGTTCTCTTTTATTTTGGCTCCGTAATCGGGCCATGAGTGTTTGGATGATGTAATGTTATTTATGTACTTGATTGACGTGGCGAGTGTAAGCCAACTATGTTATCTCCCCTTTTATTATCATATTACATGGGATGTTGTGAAGATTTCCTAACTTGCGACATATGCCTTCAATGCGATTATGTCTCTAAGTCGTGCTTCGACACGTGGGAGCTATAGTCGCATCGAGGGTGTTACAAGTTGGTAATTAGAGCCTTCCCCGACCTTAGGAGCCCCATTGCTTGATCGTTTTTAGCGGCCGAGTTGTGTCTAGAAAAATGTTTTGAGTCTTTTAGGAATTACATATCGGAGAGATTAGGAATTCTTTTTACTTCCCAGTCTCCTCATCGCTCTGGTAAGGCATCCTGACGTAGAGTTTTGACTCTTCTCTTCTCAAATTTCACTAAATTTTTTTAGGATCACGCGGGTATCTTGGAATCATTCCGATGGTTTTATGATGAGAACATTGTCTTGGTGCCTCCTGTCAGGGGTTTAGTGGAAGTGTCCCGGGGAGTTGAGCTCTGAGGTGTTGTCATCATAATTTTATCGTTGCAGTTCTGGAATACCTGAGTCTAGTACGCCGACATCGAAAATCTCTTTTATGCAGTTCGTTGGTGAGATAACCTCGACGCCACCTAGTACTGGGGCGGGAGTTCGAGAGTATCGCCATAACTTGTATAACGGATGCTTTTCGAAGGTTGAGGTAGATGGTTTCCGAAGTTTTTCTTGGTTATGTGTTGAAGGATGGATACAGCTGGATGTAGGATTTGCTAGTTTGGGTGAGATATTATGCTTCCCCTGTATCCCCAACACCTGATTGCATAACCGGAAAGGTTCGGGAGTTTCATAGGTGGGAATTCTAGCAGCTCTAGTTCTTCTTCCACGGATATTGGTTTGAGATTGGGATTTCTTACCGATTATTTGTTCTTGATCCGTACCTTGTTGATTTATTTCTCTACCTTAATTCTACGTGGCTTCTCAATTTATGGATATGTGACCATTTTAAGAGGAATGCATTCGTTCATTTTGTTCGGATGTGAAGACTATATATTGCAATTTTCATTCCGTTGGATTCAGCTTCAATACTTATCTGTCAATGTGCTAATGGTGGTCAACCTCTTCAGGATGGCTCCTCCAACGCGCACAACTCCGAATCCTGATCCGCCACCACCTCCACCTCCTCCAGAGGCATGGCAAGCTGTGATGGCCGCAACCAATGCAAACACACAGCTGATCATGCAAATTCTTCAAGAGCGCAATCAAGGCAACCAAGGGAATCAAGGCAGCAATCAGAATCACTTTGCTACACTCAACCAGTTCCTTGCTAACGGGCCAAAGACTTTCAGCAATTGTGTTGAGGCAACCGATGCTGACGATTGGCTTGTGGATCTGTGCAAGCATTTCGAGTGCAGTAACGTCAGGCCTGAGGACTTTGTTAAGTTCGCTTCCTTCCAACTCAAAGATCAAGCTGCAGAATGGTTCCAGCAGTACAAGGATTCCAGAGGTGGACGTGTTATCACTTGGGATGATTTCCGTCGAGATTTCCGAGCTCATCATATTCCTCAGAGCATGGTTGAAAGCAAGCTTGAGGAATTCCGCAATCTGAAGCAAGGCTCTTTGTCTGTCTGTGACTACAACAAGTTGTTTCAGAAGCTTGCCCGCTTTGCCAAGCAGGACGTCCCTGATGAGAAGAGCATGATATACCAGTTCAGGGGTGGTCTTAGAGAAGAAATTCAGCTAGCTATTGTTCTCTTTGAGCCCTTGAGATACGATGAGTTCTACAACATGGCACTGAAGCAAGAGGCTGCTTAGTTGAGGTGTGATGCTTCCAAGAAGCGAGTCAGTGATGTTACTCCTTCTTCCTCTACTCAAGTGGCCAAGCAACAGAAGTTTTGGCTTCCTCCTCCTCCGTTCCGTCAGCTGTATCAGCAGAAGAGCAAAGGTGGCAGTGGTTCTTCCCACCCACCCAACCCTGGCTTTCAGAACAAGACTTCGTCTCAAGCTCCAAGATCGAGTGCTCCATTTCACCGTCCACTTTCAGAGGTCACGTGCAACAAGTGCCAACAGAAGGGTCACTATGCCAACAAGTGTTTCAACTAGAGGCGTCTTCCTCCTCCTCCTCCTGTCAGATCGGCAAGTACAGCTGTGGTCAAGCATAACCCCAAGTATGCCAAGGTCAATATGGTGAATGCGGCCCAGGCAGAGGACTCGTCAGATGTGATTATGGGTAACCTTCCTGTTAACGATGTTCCTGCAAAAGTTCTTTTTGACACTAGTGCATCGCATTGCTTCATTTCCAGACCTTTTGCATCTAAGCATGGGTGGTTTTCTCAAGTTATGCATAAGCCATTAGCAGTCGTCTCTCCGGGTAGATGCTTGCTTGCTAACTACGAAGTTCCGGATATTTCTATCTCGATGGGTGATTTCAAGTTTCTGGCTTCCCCAATGATCCTTGGTAACTCGGATATTGATCTTATTCTCGGAATGGATTGGATTTCTAAGCACAAGGCTCAGCTTGATTGTGCAGCCAGGCAGATTCAATTGACTCATTCGTCTGAGGATGTAATTGTCTTTGCCGCTCGGGATAATACCGTCCGTCTGTTTTCTCTCAATGAGAAGGGTGAATTGGATGCCATCTCGCAAATTCCAGTCATTTGCGAATATCAAGACGTCTTTCCAGAAGAGCTCCCAGGAATGCCTCCGCACCAGCCAGTTGAATTCGTTATTTATCTTGAGCCTGGCACAGAACCTGTGTGCAAACGTCCTTACAAGCTCGGACCTGAAGAGTTGAAGGAGCTGAAGAAGCAACTCGATATTCAAGAGAAAATGGGTCTTATCCGGCCTAGTTCTTCTCCGTGGGGTTGTGGTGTTCTTTTTGTGAAGAAGAAGGATGGAACGGACCGACTTTGTGTTGATTACCGTCCAGTGAACAAGAAGACCATCAAGAACAAATACCCACTTCCCAACATCAATGAGCTGTTCGAACAACTCAAAGGTGCCCAAGTATTCTCCAAGCTTGATCTCCGTATGGGTTATCACCAGATTCGCATTCGTGAAGAAGATATTCCCAAGACAGCATTCAGAACAAGCTTTGGTTCATATGAATACACTGTCATGTCTTTTGGCCTCGCCAACGCTCCTCCGACGTTCTCTCGCATGATGAACTTCATCTTCAACGCCTACACCAATGACTTCATTTTGGTCTATCTCGACGACATTCTGGTTTTCTCCAAGAATAAGGAAGATCATGCCAAGCACTTGCGGTTGGTTCTTGATAAGCTCAGAGAACATCAGTTCTACGCCAAGTTCTCCAAGTGTGAGTTTTGGCTCGATGAAGTTCTTTATCTTGGTCATATCATCTCTGCCAAGGGCATTGCCGTGAATCCTGAGAAGGTGTCTGCAATTGTGAATTGGGAACCTCCTCAGAACGTGAAGCAACTCTGTAGCTTCCTCGGTCTCGCAAGCTATTGCCGAAGATTCGTTGAAAACTTTTCTAAGATCGTGAAGCCTCTCTCAAATCTTCTTCAGAAGCACGTCAAGTACGTTTGGTCTCCGGAGTGTGATATTGCTTTCAACACTTTGAAAGAGAAATTGATCACTGCCCCGGTTCTGACTCTGCCTGATGAATCCAAGCCGTACGAGGTCTTTTGTGATGCCTCTCTCCAAGGTCTTGGCGTAGTATTGATGCAAGAGAAGAAAGTTGTTGCTTATACTTCTTGCCAGTTGAAGCCTAATGAGAAGAACTACCCCACTCATGATCTCGAGTTGGCGGCAGTTGTGCATGCTCTTTTAACTTGGAGACATCTTCTATTGGGAAGAAAAGTGGACATTTTCACTGATCACAAGAGTCTCAAGTACATCTTCACTCAGCCTAATCTCAACCTTAGGCAAACTCGATGGGTCGAAATGATTCAAGAGTATAATCCGAGTATTGAGTATACTCCAGGCAAGGCCAATGTGATTGCTGACGCATTGAGCAGAAAGGCCTACTGCAACACTCTGATTCTCAAGCCTTATCAACCCGAGCTTTGTGAAGCTTTCCGCAAACTTAATCTGCAAGTTGTTCCTCAAGGTTTCCTCGCCAACCTTCAAGTTTCACCTACCTTGGAAGACCAGATTCACTAAGCCTAGCTTCTTGATGCTATGGTGAAAAAGGTGAAGATTGGGATTGCCAAGTGCTACCGCCTTGACGACAAGGACACTCTCTTCTTCGAGGATCGTATTGTTGTACCCAAAGGTGACCTCCGTAAAGTGATCATGAACGAGGCTCACAATTCTCTCCTCTCCATCCACCCTGGGAGCACGAAGATGTATCAGGACCTTATGCAAGCTTATTGGTGGACTCGAATGAAGCGCAAGATCGCTCAATTCGTGAATGAATGTGATGTCTGCAGAAGAGTGAAGGCAGAACACCAAAGGCCAGCAGGTCTCCTCCAACCTCTTGCCATTCCAGAATGGAAGTTTGACCACATTGAAATGGACTTCGTGACTGGGTTTCCAAAGTCCAAGCGTGGCAATGATGCTATATTCGTTGTCATCGATAAACTCACCAAAGTGGCTCACTTTCTGCCTATCAAAGAGTCGATCACTGCAGCTCAATTGGTGGAACTCTATACCTCTCGAATTGTCTCTCTGAACGGTATTCCTCAAGTGATCTCTTCAGACCGTGGCAGCATCTTTACCTTGAAGTTTTGGGATTCTTTTCAGAAGGCCATGGGCACTAACATCCGCTTCAGCACAACTTCCCATCCTCAAACAAGCGGTCAAGTCGAGCGTGTCAACCAGATTCTTGAAGATATGCTCAGGGCTTGTGTGATCTCCTTCGGCATGAAGTGGGAGGATTGTCTTCATTATGCTGAATTCTCCTACAACAACAGTTTTCAAGCAAGTTCGGGCAAGGCCCCATTTGAAATTCTGTATGGCAGGAAGTGCCGTACCCCTCTCAACTGGTCTGAAACCGGTGAACGTCAGCTTTTGCGTAATGACTTAATCATAGAGGTAGAAGAAATGTGTAAAGTCATTCGTGATAACCTCAAAGCAGCCCAATCCCGCCAGAAGAGCTACTATGATAGTAAGCACCATGATTTGGCTTTCGAGATCGGAGATCATGTTTACCTCCGCGTCTCTCCTATGAAAGGTACTCGTCGCCTCGGTATCAAAGGGAAGCTTGCCCCTAGATACGTGGGACCTTTCAAGATTGTCAGCAAGAGAGGCGACCTCGCCTATCAACTCGAGCTTCCTTCAAAATTTGCAAATGTTCATGACGTGTTCCATGTCTCTCAGCTTTGAAAGTGCTTCAAGACTCCTGACCGCACCATTAACTTCGAGGACATTGAGCTCCAAGAAGATCTCTCTTATCGTGAGCACCCAGTTGCTATTCTTGAAGAGACTGAACGCAAGACTCGCAACAAGTCAATCAAATTTCTCAAAGTCAAGTGGTCACACCATTCCGACCGTGAAGCTACCTGGGAACGCTAGGATCACCTCCGTTCTGAGTACCCGGCGTTCTTTCAGTCCTAGATCTCGGGACGAGATCCTTTCATAGTGGTGGAGTGTTGTAACACCCCGGATGTAACTTTCCCAATTTGTACTCCAACTCTTGCCGTTTCCGACATTAAGTTATATTTATTTTCTCGGGTTCGGGTTTTTTCTCCGCGTGTTGTTGTTGTTGTCATGCATCTCATATCATGTCATCATGTGCATTGCATTTGCATACGTGTTCATCTCATGCATTCGAGCATTTTCCCCGTTGTCCGTTTTGCATTCCGGCGCTTCGTTCTCCTCCGGTGGCCATTTCTAGCTTTCTTTCTTGTGTGGGGATTAAACATTTCTGGATTGGACCGAGACTTTCCAAGCGGCCTTGGTTTACTACCGGTAGGCCGCGTGTCAAGTTTCGTACCATTTGGGCTTCGTTTGATACTCCAACGGTTAAACGAGGGACCGAAAAGGCCTCGTGTGTGTTGCAGCCCAACACCCCTCCAATTTGGCCCCAAACCCACCTAACTCTGCTCCATCATCTAGAGCGTTCGATCACGATCGCGTGGCCGAAAACCGCACCTCATTTGGACTCTCCTATCTCCCTCTATGCCTATTTAAAGGCCCCCCGATTTTCGGATCTCCTCCTACCTCCGAAACCCTAAAAATCATCTCCGCGCGCCGGACATTGTCCGCACCGCGCCGGACTTCGCCGCCGCCCACTCCCGTCGTGCCACGTGGCAACGCCACCGCCTCCACCGCCGCCGCCCGCCAGGCCCAGGGAGGGCCCCCGCTAGCCCGCCCCGGCCGCCGCCCTCCTCCCACGTCGCGCCCGCGCCCGGCTCCTCTTCCCCGAGCACCGCCCTTCGCCGGCCGGCGAC
>NC_041386.1:380027659-380056561 GCF_002162155.2 Triticum dicoccoides
GCCCGCTGCCGCGCGCCGGTCGCCGCCCCGCCGCCTCGGCTTCCGCACCGCCGCCTCAGCCCCGGCCCCGACCGGATCCGGCCGCCTCCTCCTCTCGCCGGCCGCTGCCTCTTCGTCCCGGCGAACTCCGGCTTGAACAGTACCTCGCCGGCCGTCCCCGATCCGCGTGCAAATCTCAAATCTGGAAATACGGAGGTTGACTTTTCTCAAAAACCCTAGCTCATGTTGCATACTTTGACCTGCCGTAACTTTGCATCCGTAGCTCCGATTCATGCATATAGCATATCAAAATGTTCACGTCGGAGAGTACATCATTTCATTCCATTGCGTCATTTTCATTTGAGTTCATCTTGATGCCCGAAATGCTGTTAGAAGAGGGTTACTTGAGTTAATTGTCAGATCTGCTACTTCGTTTAGCACTTTTGTCATTTGTGCCATGATTATTGTGTGCATGATATGCCCGTGAGTTCTACATGTGTTTTGTTAAGGGTTTTGTCATCTTTCTAGAGGTGCAACCCATGTATTTTTAGGATGTGTGTGGTGACTTGTGCAAGCTTGCAAAGTGGTGCACTTGCTAAGTCTGTTTTCAGGGACTTAGTAGTTTTCACTAAGTCCTGGAGCTGTTTATCTCATGATGCCATATGTTCTTGTTGTTTCCTAGTGATCCGTGCCTCTTTTGAGGATGATCAGTAAGGGAGTTTTGTTAATATTGTAGATCTCTATCCATCCATGTCTTTTGTTACTTTGCAATTATGGAGCAC
This sequence comes from Triticum dicoccoides, assembly GCF_002162155.2. Classification (NCBI taxonomy): domain Eukaryota; kingdom Viridiplantae; phylum Streptophyta; class Magnoliopsida; order Poales; family Poaceae; genus Triticum; species Triticum dicoccoides. The sequence continues at coordinate 380,028,421 of NC_041386.1, forward strand.
CCTAGCTTGAGTCAATAGAGATCTACTTTTGTTACTTTGTGAATCTGGGCAGATTGTCAACTTGTTTGCAATTTTGCCGGTGATGTTGTAGTTGATCCGTGCATGCTATGCTATTGTTCTTGCCATTTCTAGCTTGAATTTTGTGCCTTCTTGATGGATGTATGCTTGTATTTCCATGAATTGCTCTGTAGTGAGTGCATCGAGCTCATAAACATGCCTACTTGAGTTATATTTCAGCATGTGTCAGTTTTTCACTAAGTCTGAAATTGATTATGTTTTTGCTATGTTCGCATGCTTGCAATTGTATTTTCTGATCCCTTTTGGCTCAAGGTCACTAAGGGACTTTTGTTAATCTCTTTGAGTAGCTCCATGCCATGCTTTACTTTTCCTTGATCAGGTCCTGTAGCATGTAGATTTGTTGCTCCGAAGAGGGCTACCTGATCTGAAATTCCAGACAAGTGTTAATTTCACTAAGTCTGAGATCTGTTTGCCATATGCGTTTTTGCCATGCTTGTTTGAACCTGTTGATGGATGATTTGGCCGTAGCTCAGTGCTAGACTTTTGTTAAGCATCTTGTGTGCATCCCTGCCATGTATTTTGTTGTCATGTTTGGGTGCTGTAACATGTTCATTTCGTTGCATCTAGATGCCTACTTGCTGTAAATCGCAGACCGGTGTCATTTTTGAATCGCTTGTCATTTCCAAACCGTAACTCCGATTCCGGTGTTCTTTATATCGTTTTCAAGCGATTTCATCTCATCTTTCCAGTGGCACACTTGGATTTCCAATTTGAGGCCAGGTTCATGCATTTCCTATCATATCTTGCATTTGGCATCCTGCATCGCATCCCGCATAGCATATCATCATTGCATCATATTGCTTGATCCTTGCACGTGGTTGATTTTATCCTTGTTGCTTGTTTGTCTTTTCTGGGTAGAGCTGGGAGACGACTTCACTAACGAGGAGCCCGTTGAGTTTGCTTTCGAGGATCCAGTCAACTCTGACAACTGTGCAGGCAAGATGATCATACCCTCGAAATCACTACTATCTTTGCTATGCTAGTTTGCTCGCTCTTTTGCTATGCCAATGTTGCGATGCCTACCACTTGCTTGCAATCCTCCCAAATTGCCATGTCAAACCTCTAACCCACCTTTGTCCTAGCAAACCGTTGATTGGCTATGTTACCGCTTTGCTCAGCCCCTCTTATAGCGTTGCTAGTTGCAGGTGAAGATCGGAGGCCGTTCTGTTGGAACATTTATTTACTTGTTGGGATATCATTATATTGCTATGTTATCTTAATGCATCTATATACTTGGTAAAGGGTGGAAGGCTCGGCCTCTCGCCTAGTGTTTTGTTCCACTCTTGTCGCCCTAGTTTCCGTCATATCGGTGTTATGTTCCCGGATTTTGCGTTCCTTACGCGGTTGGGTTATAATGGGAACCCCTTGATAGTTCGCCTTGATTAAAGCTTTTCCAGCAATGCCCAACCTTGGTTTTACCATTTGCCACCTAGCCTTTTCTTTCCCTTGGGTTCTGCAGACTCAAGGGTCATCATTATTTTTAACCCCCCCGGGCCAGTGCTCCTCTGAGTGTTGGTCCAAACCGTCAGCCGCCGGTGGCTACCAGGGGCAACTCTGGGCTGGCCTACCGGAAGTTTAGACAATCTGAGTGTGCCCTGAGAAAGAGATATGTGCAGCTCCTATCGGGAATTGTCGGCACATTCGGGCGGTGTTGCTGGTCTTGTTTTAACCTGTCAAAGTGTCTTGAATTACCGAGATACCGAGTCTGATCGGAACGTCTTGGGAGGAGGTCTATTCCTTCATTGACCGTGTGAGCTTGTCATGGGCTAAGTTGGGACTCCCCTGCAGGGATTTGAACTTTCGAAAGCCGTGCCCACGGTTATGGGCAGATGGGAATTTGTTAATGTCCGGTTGTAGATAACTTGAACCTTAATTTAATTAAAATGAATCAACTGAGTATGTTACCGTGATGGCCTCTTCTCGGCGGAGTCCGGGAAGTGGACATAGTGTTGGAGTAATGTTTGTGCAGGTTGATCTCTAGTTTCTCACTCGTGCTTTGCCTCCTCTTCTCGCCCTCTGTTGCGAATAAGTTAGCCACCATACTTGCTAGTCGCTTGCTGCAGCTCCACTTATATTACCTTGCCATACCTATAAGCTTAAATAGTCTTGATCGCGAGGGTGCGAGATTGCTGAGTCCCTGTGGCTCAAAAATTACTACTATACCAGATGCAGGGCCTGATGATTCCGCTCCAGGTGACGCGTATAAGCTCAAGTGGGAGTTCGACAAAGACTCTCAACGTTACTATGTTTCCTTTCCCGATGATCAGTAGTGGTGCCCAATTGGGGGTGATTGGGACCGTGTCGCATGTTGGGTTCTCTTTTATTTTGGCGCCGTAGTCGGGCCATGAGTGTTTGGATGATGTAATGTTATTTAGGTACTTGATTGACATGGCGAGTGTAAGCCAACTATGTTATCTCCCCTTTTATTATCATATTACATGAGATGTTGTGAAGATTGCCTAACTTGCGACATATGCCTTCAATGTGATTATGTCTCTAAGTCGTGCCTCGACACGTGGGAGCTATAGTCGCATCGAGGGTGTTACACCGCGGCCATGGACGGGGCGCGCGCGTCCATGACACTCCTGGTGAGCAGTAGGAAGCAGGAGGTCGCGAGGTGGTTGGGCTGGTTGTTGCTTAATGGGCCAAGGGTCCAGTAGTTTAGGTCTTTTCTTTTTCATTCTTTTTTTACTATTTTCTTATGTATCTACTATTTTTTACTTAGTTTAGGTACTAACTGATTTTACTTAAAGTTGAAACTCCTCACATAATTACCTCGTGATATTTTGGCTGTTGGCCAAAAGTTTGGGTTTATTTGGAAATGTTTGAAAATAAGTTCATATTTTAATAGGCATAATAAGTGTGGCTTGTCCACTTAAATTATTTCTAAGGGAAAATTAAAAATACATTCGATATTGGTTCCTAGATGTGAATCACTTAGTGAATATTTGCATCCCATCAAGCATTTTTATTTGATAGTTTGAAGAAATAAGAATTTGACTTTTTATTTGAAATTCTAATTTGACTCTGATTTGAATCTAAACAAGATTAGCAACAGTAACAGCGGTGACAAGGCAACATTAGCAGAGGATTTCTGTAGCTTGATTATTCGGGCGTTACAAATCTCCTCCACTACAAGAAATCTCATCCTGAGACTTAGGAGGTAGAAGGGATCAAAGCGGGGTATTCATCACGAAGACGATCCTCGAATTCCCGAGTGGCTTCATCTTTAGAAGGATTTGACCACTGAACTTCTACAAATTTGATAGTCCTCTGACGATTGCGACGTTCAGCTTGAACGAGAATGCGGATCGGATGCTCTCTGTAAGTGAGATCATCTTGTGGGGGTTGAGCTTTATACGCAATGTGGTTTTTGCAATAAGACTTGTGACTCAGGGCATTGGCCAAGACATTAGCCTTGCCAGGGGTATAAGAAATACTGTAGTCATAGTCTGTAATTGTTTCCATACATCGCCACTGACTGAGATCCATATCTAGCTGAGTAAACAGATACTTGAGACTTTGATGATCGGTGAAGATGTCACAACAAGTACCAGGAAGATAATGCCACCACAACTTCAGTGCTATTTAACGACAGGAAGTTCAAGGTCATGGACTATGTAGTTCTTTTGGAAAGGTATCTTGGAATTCACAAACGATTGGAGCATTATCGATTCTCACAAGAGGAGAAGCGCTTCACGCATTCAAGGAATAAATCCGTGCTTCGACATTCCAAACAAGATGAGCATGGTAGCGTACTATCTCACTTGAAGGATGTAGTAGATGGACAATTTTAGTGGCACAAATGATTGGAGTGGTATGTTATTTCAATCATTCCATTCCCAGAAATGAGGTTAATATTGGAAGACTTCAAAACAATGGGGGAAGCATGGAATTCCAACCCTTCGAGTTCAACGGGGACGTTTGACTAACCATGGTGGTTTGAAATTGGCCCGCGGAGTGCAGCTTGGAATTCCGGCTATGTGACATCGGTTCCAACAGGTAAGGAACATGGCTGTCCCATTATTGAGCAGCGGGACCTTTCAGATAGTAAGTCGCGAAGGTGACATAGTTGGAAGGGGCTACATCAACAAACTCCAATTTGAAAGTGATGTCATGGAGCCAGTCATCAGCATCAAGGGGCTAAGTTGAGCTACGGTAGATGATATGGTTAAGATGCGCAAAGTCTTGCAGAGTTACTGGGGCTGGCTGCTGATTCATATTCGGGGCACGGAAAGTGAGCCATGACTCCTTCCATGGACTGGCGATTCAGCTCAACTGCCGTATCATACTAGCCATGTACTCAGGCGATGGTGGCGCGTTGCCACCACAGCCACGACCAGCGGGTCTGACCATCCTGCTAGAAGGTAACAGGTGGTAGTTCAGCAAGGGGTGGAGCAAGTGTTTGGAGTCATTCATGATGTAACTTGACCAACGAGCAAAGGCGCATTATGTACAAAGTAGTAGTCATTGAAGACATACAGATACATATGCGGGGCCAATTACACACTGTTAGTATGAGTTCGGACAAGAGAAACACCCTAGACATACTAGGAGGCACGAATGCACGCGATGGAGGGATACAATGGCGGGGCACAACAAAGGCTACATCAACGTCGAAGATAACTACTGGAGCGAGGGATTTGCATGTGACGACGTAGGGTGCCCTCAATAGAAGGATCCTATTGGCGTCCTAGGTAAACTAGGAAAAAACAGAAACTGGCACTGGGCTCTAGGTTAATAGGTTAGTCCCAAAAATCATATAAAATAGCATATAAATGCATATAAAACATCCAAGGTTGATAATATAATAGCATGGAACAATAAAAAATTATAGATACGTTGGAGACGTATGAACTAATAGCACACAGGCACAATTAAACCAGCTTATTAAGATTATAGCAGTACATTTCACTTAGCATATTAAGACACATATTTTATAAAATTGAAAGTATAACCATAAGGAGTAGGTTGCATACCAATGGTTGGCCTCATGTTTGACCTTGTCATCCTTGCCATGGATGATCTTGAGGTGGTGCTTGTAAAATAGAATAAACAACAATTATATACAACAGGGATAAAGTAAAAAATGATGCACTTGTGTCAATAAAGGAAAGCATTTGGACCATCATGCACATACAATGATGTAGTGTTATTAATTAAGCAAACATGTAAGTGCACTAAACAAGCATGCATGTACACTGGAAACATATGTACACTAAACAAGAAAGCAAGCAAGCAAAGTGTTACTGTAGAAACAAGCAAGCAATGAAGGAAATTGAAGAGAAGCAAGCAAGTACTATTGATACAAACCCTAATTAATAAGCAAGCAGGTAGCTTCTTCTCCAAGTGCTACTGATACAAGCAAGTACTGCTAATGGAGAAGAAGGGGAGGCCCTCGCCGTCGATTGAGGAGAAGGGGAGGCTGTTACCGTCACCATCGCCAAATTCAAAGGGGAGGAGAATTGGACTCGTCCGGCAATTGACAGCCAGTTCTATTTGATATAGAGAGGGGGAGTGGGTCCCACTTGCCAGCCAATTCTATTTGATATAGTAAAATGTTCCTATACTTAGCCAACTATCTCTTCCTAGCCTAGTGGTAGAAACCAAGTGTAATAAGCTCCAGGTCGTGGGTTCGAGCCCCCGCTCACACATATTTTTTGGCTGCGCGCCAATATTTTTTGGTAGCTCAGGGGAAAAGGGTCGAGTGGGTAGAGTAAGAAAATGGCCCACTTGTCAGCGAGTGGGTCGAGTGGCCCACTTGTCAGCGAGGTGTGTGTTTGATACTTGACTGGTTTGATGATTTGAAAAGAGATGACATAGAGTAGAAGTCCCGTAGCCTCTTCCTAGCCCAGTTGTAGAAACACAATCAAATGAGCGCACGGTCATGGGTTCGAGTCCCCACTCACACATATTTTTTTGCTCATAGTGAAATGGAGCCGCACGTGGGATCAGGCGCCCATGTAGTGCAAAATTCAGTTAAAACAAATTTCAGGGTCTCTGAAAATAGTATGAAAAACAGCTTTGAAAACAACATCTCCACTATGAATAAACTTCAGGATCACTATGAAAAACTTCAGGATCTCCATTTTGCAATCTTTTGCATTACAAGACAACATTTTGACCACTATGAAAATCTTTTGCACAACCAATAGTTCTGACCAAAAATAAGAAAATGGCACCAAAACTACTAGAGCCATCACCAAAACTATATCACCACTATGCATTTTGCCTTCATTAGTTATGACCACTATGCATCACCAAAACTACTAGAGCCATCACCAAAACTACTAGATCCATCACCAAAACTTCAGGATCACCAAAACTACATCATTTTGCATTGTATCTTCAACCATCAGTCCCATGCATTTTTCTACCTGGAGAGAATTGTAGTACAAAAACTACATCAAGATCACATCAACAACAACTACTTGGAGAGGAAACATAGCATTAGCTCACCATGGAGACAAAATTTACCTTCGCTACACATCGTTGTCGATACCAAAACAAGGAACTCTATGCCCACTCCTGTTTTCCTCATCATCACTACAATATTGCATCATAGTATGATCACTCCGGTTTTCCTCATCCTCGCTCTCATGTCCATGATGACCCACAAGTGTAGGGGATCTATCATAGCCTTTTCGATAAGTAAGAGTGTTGAACCCAGCGAGGAGCAGAAGGAAATGATAAACAGTTTTCAGTAAGGTATTCTCTGCAAGAACTGAAATTACCGGTAACAGACATTTTTGTGATAAGGTAATTTGTAATGAGTAGCAAGTAATAAAAGTAAATAAGGTGCAGCAAGATGGCCCAATCCTTTCTGTAGCAAAGGACAAGCCTGGACAAACTCTTATATGAAGGAAAGCGCTCCCGGGGACACATGGGAATTATTGTGAAGCTAGTTTTCATCACGTTCATATGATTCACATTTGGTACTTTGATAATTTGATATGTGGGTGGACCGGTGTTTGGGTACTATCTTTACTTGGAAAAGCATCCCACTTATGATTAACCCATATTGCAAGGATCCGCAACTACAATAGAAGTATTAAAATAAACCTAACCATAGCATGAAACATATGGATCCAAATCAGCCCCTTATGAAGCAACGCATAAACTAGGGTTTAAGCTTCTATCACTCTAGCAACCCATCATCTACTTATTACTTCCCAATGCCTCCCTCTAGGCCCAAACAATGGTGAAGTGTCATGTAGTCGACGTTCACATGACACCACTAGAGGGATGACAACATACATCTCATTAAAATATCAAACGAATATCAAATTCACATGACTAATTATAGCAAGACTTCTCCCATGTCCTCAGGAACAAACGTAACTACTCACAAAGAATATTCATGTTCATAATCAAAGGGGTATTAATATGCATAATGGATCTGAACATATGATCTTCCACCAAGTAAACCAACTAGCATCAACTACAAGGAGTAATCAACACTACTAGCAACCCAGAGGTACCAATCTGAGGTTTGGATACAAAGATTGGATACAAGAGATGAACTAGGGTTTGAGATGAGATGGTGCTGGTGAAGATGTTGATGGAGATTGACCCCCTCCCGATGGGAGCATAATTGGTGATGATGATGGTGATGATTTCCCCCTCCCGGAGGGAAGTTTCCCCGGCAGAACAGCTCTGCCGGAGCCCTAGATTGGTTCCGCCAAGGTTCCGCCTCGTGGTGGTGGAGTTTTTTCCCGAAAGCTTGCTTATTATTTCTTCTCAGACGAAAGACCTCATATAGCAGAAGATGGGCATCGGAGGGCCACCAGGGGGCCCATGAGGCAGGGGGCGCGCCCAGGGGGTAGGGCGCGCCCCCACCCTCATGGCCAGGGTGTGGCCCCCCTTTGGAACTTTCTTCGCTCAGTATTTTTTATATATTATGGGAATAACTTCCGTGAAGTTTCAGGACTTTTGGAGCTGTGCAGAATATGTCTCTAATATTTGCTCCTTTTCCAGCCCAGAATCCCAGGTGCCGACATTCTCCCTCTTCATGTAAACCTTGTAAAATAAGAGAGAATAGGCATAAGTATTGTGACATAATGCGTAATAACACCCCATAATGCAATAAATATCAATATAAAAGCATGATGCAAAATGGACATATCAACTCCCCCAAGCTTAGACCTCGCTTGTTCTCAAGAGAAAGCCGAAATCGAAAAATATGTCCACATGTTTCGAGATAGAGGTGTCGATAAAAATAAAATACAGACATGAGGGCATCATGATCATTCTTAGAACAACATATATATATATATATTGTCATATGATCTCTTATGCTAAAGTAACAATTCAATCACAATTTCAAGTATGAATCACAAACTTCATTGAGAACCAACAAACTCTAATCTCAGTCATTGATGCAATTGCAATTTATCATAACATAGGAAAGATTCAATATAAGAGCTTTTCAGCAAGTCCACATACTCAACTATCATTTAGTCTTTCACAATTGCTAACACTCACGCAATATTTATGGGTATGAAGTTTTAACCGGACACAGATAAAGATAGGGGCTTATAGTTTTGCCTCCCAACATTTTACCTCAAGGGTAATGTCAACAATAATAGTTCATGAAAACTCACATCCAATTAGCTATATATATCAGGATCTTTCCAATACATTGTGCTTGCCAAAGGATAAAATGTAAAAATGAGAGGTTAATATCACCATGACTCTTTGCATGAAGTATAAGAAAAGAATAAAAGATAGGCCCGTCGCAGAGGGAAGCAGAGGTTGTCATGCTCTTTTATGGTTGGATGCACAAAATCTTAATGCAAAAGCATGCATTCTATATTGCTGCTTGTGATATGGACCTTTATTATGAAGTCCGTCGCTTTTATTTCTTCCACATCACAAGATCGTATAAAGTTTATTTTCTCCACATTAATAAGTCATACATATTTAGAGAGCAATTTTTATTGCTTGCACTGATGACAACTTACTTGATGGATCTTACTCAATCCATAGGTAGATATGGTGGACTCTCATGGCAAAACTGGGTTTAGGGATATTTGGAAGCACAAGTAGTATCTCTACTTGGTGCAGAGAAATTGGCTAGCATGAGAGGGAAAGGCAAGCTTAACATGTTGGATGATGCATGACAATATAATTTATCTCAGATGCAAGAGAACATAACCCATTACGTTGTCTTCCTTGTCCAACACCAACTATTTAGCATGTCATACTTTAATGAGTGCTCACAATCATAAAAGATGTCCAAGATAGTATATTTATATGTGAACCTCTCTGTAACGCCCCGAGACCGATGTGCCAGGTGTCCTCTAGTTATTCGCTGTTGTTTCCTCGTCATTTTCTTGCGTGTCATGCATTGCATATCATGTCATCATGTGCATTTCATTTGCATACATGTTCGTCTCATGCATCCGAGCATTTTTCCTGTTGTCCGTTTTGCATTACGGCGTTCCGTTCTCCTCCGGTGGTCATTTCTACCTTCTTCTCGTGTGTGGGGATTAAACATTTCCGGATTGGACCGAGACTTCCCAAGCGGCCTTGGTTTACTACCAGTAGACCGCCTGTCAAGTTTCGTATCATTTGGACTTCGTTTGATGCTCCAACGGTTAACTGAGGGACCGAAAAGGCCTCGTGTGTGTTGCAGCCAAACACCCCCCCAAAGTGGCCCAAAACCCACCTAAACCTATTCCATCATCTCGGTCGTTCAGTCACGATCGCGTGGCCAAAAAGCGCACCTCATTTGGACTCTCCTAGCTCCCTCTACCTATAAATATGTGATCCCTTCCGAAAATCCCGCAGTCCAAACCCTAAAATCCTTCCCCTCGCGCCGCCGGACGCGTCCACGCCGCGCCGGACGTGTCCACCGCCCGCCGCCACATCGCCCAGCCAATGAGAGCGCGCCCCATCAGCTCAACCGCATCTTCCCTCCAATCCCACCTCACCATGTGGCGCTGCTGCAGCTCGTCCCCGCCGCCGGCCCGCGAGCCCGCGTCGGGCCCGCGAAGCCCGAACCGCCGCCTGGATCCTGATCCGCCTCCCACACCGAAGCTCCGCCCCGCCGGATCTACGCTGCCGCGCGCCTCCCCGCCGCCGCGCCGCTTCTCGTCCTTCTCTGGCGAGCCGCCGCTGCCGTCAAGCTCCTACACCACCGCGCGCCTCCCACCGAACTCGACTTCCGCGCGAGCGCCACTGAAGCCCGTCGTCTGAGCTCACCCGTGGTTGCCCCGCTGCTCCGGCCTTCTCTGCCACCAGCGAACGCCTTCACTAGCCACCGCGGGCCTCGCCGCACCCTGCCGGAGTCCTCCCTCGCTGCCATCGCCATGGATCGGGAGGAGCCCGATCCAGCCGTCCCCTCTCGGCGCCGTTGACTTCCTCCTGGGTCGACCTCACCACAGCCCAGCATCTCCCTCCTCGCGGCCCAGATCTATCTCCGCCGGCCCACTTCCCCGGCCCGTTGTATTTTTTTTGCAAGGGTAATATTTCTACTAAGTCCTCGAGATTCCCAATTTCATATGGCCATGTTCATCATGTCGTAACTTTGCATCCGTAGCACTGATTCATGCGTGTAGCATATCAAAATGTTTATCTCACAGAGTACATCATTTCTTCTCATTGCATCATGTTCATTTGAGTTCATCTTGATGTCCGAAATGCTGTTAGAAGAGTGCTACTTGAGATAATTGTCAGATCTGCTGCTCCATTTAGATATTTGTCATTTTTGCCATGATTATGATGTGCATGATATGCCCATGAGCTCTACATATGTTTTGTTAAGGGTTTTGCCATCTTTCCAGAGGTGCAACCCATGTATTTTTGTGATGTGTGTGGTGACTAGCACGAGCTTGCAAAGTGAGGCACTTGGTAATGCTGATTTCAGGGACAACATTTCCACTAAGTCCTTGAGCTGTTTATCTCATATGGCCATATGTTCATGTTGTTTCCTAGTGATCCGTGCCTCTTTTGAGGATGATCAGTAAGGATGTTTTGTTAATCTTGTAGTTCTCTAGCCATCCATATCTTTGTCTGGAATTATGTATCACCCTAGCTTTAGTCAATCGAGCTCTACTTTTGCTACTTCGTAAATCTAGGCAGATTGTCTACTTGTTAGCGATTTTGCCGATGATGTTGTAGTTGATCCTTGCATGCTATGCTATTGTTCTTGCCATGTCTAGCTTGTATAATGTGTATTCTTGATGGGTGTATGCTTATATTGTCATGCCTTGCTCTGTAGTGAGTGCATCGAGCTCGTAAACATGCCTACTTGATATCTGTTTCCGCATGCTCTGTGATCTGATTATGTTTTTGCCATGTTCACATGCTTGCAAATGTATTTTCTGATCCCTTTTGGCTCAAGGTCACTAAGGGACTTTTGTTAAGCTCTTTGAGTAGCTCCATGCCATGCTTTACTTTGCCATGTTCAGGCCATGTAGCATATAGTTTTCATGCTCCAAAGAGTGCTATCTGATGTGAAATTCCAGACAAGTGTTAATTTCACTAAGTCTGAAATCTGTTTACCATATGCATTTTTGCCATGCTTGTTTGAACCTGTTAATGGATGAGTTGGCCATAGCTCAGTGTTCATCTTTTGTTAAGCATCTTGAGTGGATCCCTGCCATGTATTTTGTTGTCATGTTTGAGTGCTGTAGAATGTTCATGTTGTTGCATTTAGTTGGCTACTTGGTGTAAATTGCAGACCGGTGTCATATTTGAATTGCTTGCCATTTCCAAACCGTAACTCCGATTCCGGCGTTCTTTATATCGTTTTCAAGAGATTTAATCTCATCTTTCCAGTGGAACACTTGGATTTCCAAGTTGAGGCCAGGTTCATTCATTCCTTTGCAAATCGTGCATATACATCGCATACCGCATGTCACATATCATACCATGTTCATGTGTTGGTTGTTTACTATGTTGTATGCTTCTTTTCGGTGTTTGCTTCTTCGGGTTGGTTCCGGTAACGTCGCGTTTGTGAGGACCCGTTCGTCTACGTCCGTTTATCTTCTTCATGGACTCGTTCTTCTTCCTTGCGGTATTTCAGGCAAGATGATCATACCCTCGAAGTCACTACTATCTTTGCTTTGCTAGTTGCTCGCTCTTTTGCTATGCCCATGCTACGATACCTACCACTTGATTATCATGCCTCCTAAATTTTTGAACCAAGCCTGTAACCCACCTTGTCCTAGTAAACCGTTGCTTGGCTACGTTACCGCGTTGCTCAGCCCCTCTTATAGCGTTGTTAGTTGCAGGTGCAGATTGAAGTTTGTTCCTCGTTGGAACATGGAGATGATGTTCCTTGTTGGAACATGTTTTACTTGTTGGGATATCACTATATATCTTATTTAATTAATGCATCTATATACTTGGTAAAGGGTGGAAGGCTCGGCCTTATGCCTGGTGTTTTGTTCCACTCTTGCCGCCCTAGTTTCTGTCATATCGGTGTTATGTTCCCGGATTTTGCGTTCCTTACGCAGTTGGGCTATTATGGGAACCCCTTGACAGTTCTCCTTGAGTAAAACTCCTCCAGCAATGCCCAACCTTGGTTTTACCATTTTCCACCTAGCCTTTTCCTTTCCCTTGGGAGTCGCGCTCCTGAGGGTCATCATTATTTTACCGCCCCCCGGGCCAGTGCTCCTCTGAGTGTTGGTACAACTTGTTAGCCGCCGGTGGCCACCAGGGGCAACTCTGGGCTGGCCTACCGGAAGTTTGGACAATCCGGTGTGCCCTGAGAAATAGATATGTGCAGCTCCTATCGGGATTTGTCGGCACATTTGGGTGGTGTTGCTGGTTTAGTTTTACCCTGTCGAAATGTCTTGTAGAACCGGGATACCGAGTCTGATCGGAAAGTCTCGGGATAAGGTCTATTCCTTCGTTAACCGTGAGAGCTTGTGATGGGCTAAGTTGGGACACCCCTGCAGGGATTTGAACTTTCGAAAGTCGTTCCCGCGGTTATGGGTAGATGGAAATTTGTTAGCGTACAGTTGTAGAAAACCTGAAGTTGATCTTAATTAAAATACATCAACCGCGTGTGTAACCGTGATGGTCTCTTCTCGGCGGAGTCCGGGAAGTGAACACGGTGTTGGAGTTATGCTTGACATAGGTTGTTTAGGATCACTTCTTGATCATACTTTCTCGATCGTGCTTTGCCTTCTCTTCTCGCTCTCATTTGCGTATGTTAGCCACCATATATGCTAGTCGCTTGCTGCAGCTCCACCTCATACCTTTACCTTACCCATAAGCTTAAATAGTCTTGATCGCGAGGGTGCGAGATTGCTGAGTCCCTGTGACTCACAGATACTTCCAAACCCAGCTTGCAGGTGCCGATGAGTCCGTGCAGATGACGCAACCAAGCTCAGGAGGAGCTCGATGAAGATCTTGTCCTTTGTGTTGTTTCGTTCTAGTTGATCAGTAGTGGAGCCCAGTTGGGGTCGATCGGGGACCGTGTCGCTTTTGGGGGTTCTTCTTTTATTTTGGTTCCATAGTCGGACCTTGAGTGTACTTGGATGATGTAATGCTTTATTCATGTATTTGCGTGAAGTGGCGATTGTAAGCCAACTATGTATCTCTTTTCCTTATGTATTACATGGGTTGTGTGAAGATTACCTCACTTGCGACATTGCTTTCAATGCGGTTATGCCTCTAAGTCGTGCTTCGACACGTGGGAGATATAGCCGCATCGAGGGCGTTACACTCTCTTTCTTTAATACTTCCTATTAATTGCAATGATGACCAAAACTATGTTTGTCAACTCTCAACAACTTTTATTCATCATACTCTTTATATGTGAGCTCATTACTCTCCATAAGATCCATATGATATCTTTATTTCTTTTTATTTCTTCTCTTTTATTTTATTCCCTCAAGATCATAGCAAAATAATCAAGCCCTTGACTCAACACTAATCTTTATTATATATATAGCTCGCGGACTCGATTACATAGGAAGATCATAAAGCAAAACTCACAACTAAATCATACTAAAACTTTATTCTACTAGATCAAGATATTATCAAAAGGATCGAACTAAGGAAAATGATAAAGATAAAAGGTGTGATGGTGATATGATATCGAGGCACTCCACCAAGCTTGACAGTTGCCAAGGGGAGTGCCCATACCCATGTGCTTATGTTTCCTTCCTCGGAGGTGGTGACAAAGGAGTTGTTGATGATGTAGGCTTGTCGTCCATCTTCCAAGGCATAGGCTCACCATCATAGAAGGATGATCGAGTCTCCGGGATCCTCAAATCTGCAGCCAAACTCATCCTCTTAAATCTATATTCGTACTCACAGTTTTGGTTTTGCAGGTCATAGATCTGGGCTTGGAGAAGCTCGATTTTCTCGTGAAGCTTGAAGATGGCCTTCCCAATGTCTTTGGCGTCCAGCTTGTGGTTGTTGGTGAACTCCATGATCATTATGTGATTGGAGTCGAGTCCACGCTCCACCATCTCCTGACACTTGAAAACTTGTTGCTCCAATGCCTCGAGCCTTGTCTCCATGCTTCCGGTCCTCCTTGATTCCTCAACATCGCGGATGTGCAACAACCCCTCACGCATCTCAATGGTTTGAGGGTGTTGCAGCACCTCCGCGAGGTAGGGATTGATGACCTTCTCGAAGAACTTGTCCTTGGGGGCACTTGAAGATGACATGGCGACCTAGATCTGTCAGAAAAACAGCTCGAAACAAAGATAGGAGATATTTGCGTGATACGGTGGTCAAAACCTTCGGGAGATTATATAGTGAATTTTTATCGACCAAAAGACGTATCATGCAAGAAAACGGAGTCCGGAGAGCGCACGAGGTGCCCATGAGGCAGGGGGGCGTCCAGGGGGGTAGGGCGCGCCCTCCACTCTCATGGAGGCCTCGTGTCCTTTCCGGTCTGCTTCTTGTTTTCCTATTTTCTTAAATATTCCAAAACGGAGGAAAATTGCCATTAGAACAGTTTTGGAGTCGTTTTACTTACCATACCACGTACCTATTCCTTTTCGGAGTCTGAAACGTTCTGGAAAGTGTCCCTTATGTATTCCTCCGGGGTTACGGTTTCATTAATATTAGTTTCAACATTTATGGGATTACCTGAGATATAATGTTTGATTCTTTGACCATTCACCACCTTCGGATTTGTGCCTTCGAAGTTGTTGATTTTTATGGCACTGGAACGATAGACCTCCTTGATTACGTAAGGACCTTCCCATTTAGAGAGAATTTTTCCTGCAAAAAATCTTAAATGAGAGTTGTATAACAATACATAATCACCGACGTTAAACTCATGCTTTTGTGTCCTTTTATCATGCCATCTTTTAACTTTTTATTTCAACAGTTTGGCATTCTCATAAGCCTGGGTTCACCATTCATCAAGTGAGCTAATGTCAAATAACCTCTTCTCACCGGCAAGTTTGAAGTCATAGTAGAGCTCTTTAATAGCCCAATATGCCTTATGTTCTAATTCAAGAGGTAAGTGGCATGCTTTACCATAAACCATTTTAGACGGAGACATACCCATAGGATTTTTATATGCAGTTCTATAAGCCCATAATGCATCATCATGTTTCTTGGACCAATTATTTCTAGATCTATTAACAGTCTTTTGCAAAATCAATTTAAGCTCTCTATTGCTAAGTTCTACTTGACCACTAGACTGTGGATGATATGGAGATGCAATTCTATGATTAACATCATACTTAGCAAGCATTTTGCGGAACGCACCATGAATAAAATGTGAACCACCATCAGTCATTAAATATCTAGGGACTCCAAACCTCGGAAAAATAACTTCTTTAAGCATCTTAATAGAGGTGTTATGATCAGCACTACTACTTGGAATAGCTTCTACCCACTTAGTAACGTAATCAACAACAACTAAAATATGTGTATACCCATTAGAGGAAGGAAACGGTCCCATATATTCAAAGCCCCAATCATCAAATGGTTCAATAACAAGTGAATAATTCATAGGCATTTCTTGACGTCTACTAATATTACCAATTCTTTGACATTCATCACAAGATAAGACAAACTTACGGGCATCCTTGAAGAGAGTAGGCCAATAAAAACCGGATTGCAATACCTTATGTGCAGTTCTATCTCCAACATGGTGTCCTCCATAAGCCTTAGAGTGACACTTGCGTAGGATCTATTCCTGTTCATGCTCAGGTAGACAACGTCTAATAACACGATCTACTCGTTCTTTATAAAGGTGTGGGTCATCCCAAAAGTAATGTCATAAATCATAGAAGAACTTTTTATTTTGCTGGTACATGAAACTAGGTGGTATAAATTTATCAACAATGTAATTAGCATAATCAGCTTACCGTGGAGCAGTACGAGAAGCATTTATGACAGCTTATTGTTCATCAGGAAAGCTATCATCAATAGGTCGTGGGTCATCAGGAACATTCTCCAACCTAGACAAGTTATCGGCAATGGGATTCTCAGCTCCCTTTCTATCAATAATATGCAAATCAAATTCTTGTAGCAGGAGAACCCATCTAATAAGTCTAGGTTTAGCATCTTTCTTTTCCATAAGATATTTAATAGTAGCATGATCGGTGTGAACAGTTACTTTAGAATCAACAATATAATGTCTGAACTTATCACAAGCAAATACAACTTCTAAGTATTCTTTTTCATTAGTAGCATAATTTCTCTAGGCATTGTCTAGAGTTTTACTAGAATATTGGATAACATTTAATTTTTTATCAACTCTTTGTCCTAGAACAACACCTAGAGCATAGTCACTAACATCACACATGATTTCAAAGGGTAAATTCCAATCGGGTGGCTGAACAATAGGTGCAGAAATCAAAGCTTTCTTAAGTATTTCAAATGCTTCTACACAATCACCATCAAAGACAAAAGGAATATCTTTTTGTAATAGGTTAGTCATAGGCCGGGAATTTTTTGAGAAGTCCCTAATGAACCTCCTATAAAAACCGGCATGACCAAGGAAACTTCTTACACCTTTGATGTCCTTGGGACACGACATCTTTTCAATAGCATCAACTTTAGCTTTGTCAACTTCAATATCCCTTTCAGAAATTTTATGCCCCAAGACAATACCTTCATTAACCATAAAGTGGCACTTCTCCCAATTCAATACAAGGTTAGTTTCTTCACATCTCTGCAAAACTCGATCAAGGTTGCTCAAGCAATCATCAAAAGAGGATCCATAAACAGAGAAATCATCCATGAAATCTTCACAAATCTTTTCACAAAAGTCAGAGAATATAGCCATCATCCATCTTTGAAAGGTAGCAGGTGCATTACATAAACCAAAAGGCATACATCTATATGCAAAGGTACCGAAGGGGCAAGTAAAAGTAGTCTTTTCTTGATCATCAGCTGACACAAGTATTTGAGAGAAACCAAAGTAACCATCTAGAAAGCAAAAATGTGTATGTTTGGATAATCTATCTAGCATTTGATCAATAAAAGGCAAAGGGTAATGATCTTTTTCAGTAGATTTATTTAATTTGCAGAAATCAATTACCATCCTATAGCCTGTAATAATTCTTTGCGGAATCAATTCATCTTTATCATTAGGAACAATAGTAATACCTCCCTTCTTAGGGACGCAATGGATAGGGCTTACCCACTGACTATCAGCAACGGGATAAATTATACCTGCTTCAAGGATCTTTAATATTTCCTTTCTTACCACTTCTTTCATCTTAGGATTTAGACGTCGTTGGTGATCAATAACTGGTTTGGCGTCTTTCTCCAAATTTATTTTGTGTTGACATAGAGTGGGACTAATGCCCTTAAGATCATCAAGAGTATATCCAATAGCAGCACAGTGCTTCTTCAGAGTTTTCAATAATCTCTCTTCTTCGTGCTCTGAAAGGTTAGCACTAATAGTAACATGATATATCTTCTTTTCATCAAGATAAGCATATTTAAGAGTATTAGGCAATGGTTTAAGATCAAACACGGGATCGCCCTTGGGTGGAGGAGGATCCCCTAGAATTTCAACAGGCTAGTTGTGTTTCAGAATAGGTCCTTGTTTAAAGAATACTTCATCTATTTCCCTTCTTTCATTCAGAAACATATCCTTTTCATGGTCTAGCAAATATTGTTCTAAAGGATCAGTAGGAGGCACGACAATAGAAGCAAGACCAATAATTTCATCTTTACTAGGCAATTCTTTATCATGGGGTTGTCTACTAAATTTAGCAAAATTAAACTCATGAGACATATCCCCTAAACCAACAGAAATAATATCCTTATTGCAGTCTATCTTAGAATTAATAGTATTCAAGAAGGGTCTACCAAATATATTGGGACGAAAGTCATCTTGTGGGGAACCAAGACCAAGAAAATCAGCAGGATATTTAACTTTCACACACAAGACTTCAACATCTCTAACAATCCCAACTGGTGAAATAGTATCTCTATTGGCAAGCTTAATTGTAACATCAATCTCTTCTATCTCAGCAGGTGCAATATCATGCATAATTTCTTGGTATAAGGAATGAGGTATTGCACTTGCACTAGCACCCATATCACATAAGCCATGATAGCAATGATCTCCTATTTTAATAGAAATAACAGGCATGCCTACAACAGGTCTATGTTTATTTTTAGCATCAGGTCTAGCAATTCTAGCAGCTTCATTGCAAAAGTAAATAACATGCCCATCGATATTATCGGCCAAGAGATCTTTAACCATAGCAATACTAGGTTCAACTTTAATTTGCTCAGGGGGTTTAGGTGTCTTAATATTACTTTTGTTAACCATAGTTGAAGCTTTAGCATGATTCTTTATTCTAACGGGGAAAGGTGGTTTCTCAATATAAGAAGCAGGAACAACAGGATCATCATAAGTGATAGTCTTTTCTTCAACTTTAATAGGTGCAACTACTTTTACTTTAATGGGAGGATTACATTTAAACCACTTCTCCTTAGGGAGATCAACATGAGTAGCAAAGGATTCACGGAAAGAAGCTACTATCTCAGAGTCAAGTCCATATTTAGTGCTAAATTCATGGAAAGCATCGGTATCCATAAAAGATTTAACACAATCAAACTTAGGTGTTATACCTGACTCCTTACCTTCATCGAGGTCCCAATCTTCGGAGTTGCATTTAATTCTTTCCAATAAATCCCATTTGAATTCAATAGTCTTCATCATAAAAGATCCATTACAAGAAGTGCCAAGCATGAAGCGATTACTGAGAGAAAGTCGAGCATAAAATTTTGAATAATCATTTCTCTTGAGAGCTCATGATTGGGGCATGAATATAACATTGACTTAAGCCTCCCTCAAGCTTGAGCGATGATTTCTCCTTCGCGAGGCCAAAAATTATATATATAATTACGATCACGATGAACAAGATGCATAGGATAAAAGTTCTAATGAAATTCCAATTTCAATCGCTTGTAGTCCCATGATCCCATATGATCACATAGCCTACACCATGTCAATGCCTCTCCCTTCAAAGATAAAGGGAAGACCTTCTTCTTGATAACATCATTGGGCATACCTGCAAGCTTAAATAATCCACAAACTTCATCCACACATATTAAGTGTAAATCGGAATGCAATGTTCCATCTCCTGCAAAAGGGTTAGCTAGCAGTTTCTCTATCATACCTGAAGGAATTTCAAAGTAAACATTTTCAGTAGGTTCAGTGGGTTGAGGAGCAACTGTTTTCTCTACTGGTCAGGGTGAAGATACCCCGAAAAAGACCCTCAAAGGATTATGTTCCATAGTAACAAGTGACAGTAAAGTTTAGCACACTATATAAATTTTTGCTTACCAAATTCCACCTACCAAATGCGCTTCACTCCCCAGCAACAGCGCCAGAAAAGAGTCTTGATGATCCACAAGTGTAGGGGATCTATTGTATCCTTTTCAATAAGTAATAGTGTCGAACCCAACGAGGAGCAGAAGGAAACGGTAAGCAGATTTTAGTAAGGTATTCATTGCAAGCACTGAAATTACCAGTAACAACCAGTTTTGTGATAAGGTAATTTGTAACGAGTAGCAAGTAATAAAAGTAAATAAGGTGCAGCAAGATGTCCCAATCCTTTTTGTAGCAAAGGACAATCCTGGACAAACTCTTATATGAAGGAAAGCGCTCCCGGGGACACATGGGAATTATCGTGAAGCTAGTTTTCATCACGTTCATATGATTCGCGTTCAGTACTTTGATAATTTGATATGTGGGTGGACCGGTGCTTGGGTACTATCCTTACTTGGACAAGCATCCCACTTATGATTAACCCGTATTGCAAGCATCCACAACTACAACAGAAGTATTAAGGTAAACCTAACCATAACATGAAACATATGGATCCAAATCAGCCCCTTATGAAGAAACGCATAAACTAGGGTTTAAGCTTCTGTCACTCTAGCAACCCATCATCTACTTATTACTTCCCAATGCCTCCCTCTAGGCCCAAACAATGGTGAAGTGTCATGTAGTCGTCGTTCACATGACACCACTAGAGGGATGACAACATACATCTCTTCAAAATATCGAACAAATACCAAATTCACATGACTACTTATAGCAAGAATTCTCCCATGTCCTCAGGAACAAATGTAACTACTCACAAAGCATATTCATGTTCATAATCAGAGGGGTATTAATATGCATAATGGATCTGAACATATGATCTTCCACCAAGTAAACCAACTAGCATCAACTACAAGGAGTAATCAACACTACTAGCAACCCATAGGTACTAATATGAGGTTTGGATACAAAGATTGGATAGAAGAGATGAACTAGGGTTTGAGATGAGATGGTGCTGGTGAAGATGTTGATGGAGATTGATCCACTCCTAATGAGAGCATCATTGGTGATGATGATGGTGATGATTTCCCCCTCCCGGAGGGAAGTTTCCCCGGCAGAACAGCTCTGCCGGAGCCCTAGATTGGTTCCGCCTCGTGGCGGCAGAGTTTCTTCCCGAAAGCTTGCTTATTATTGTTTCTCAGACGAAAGACCTCATATAGCAGAAGATGGGCATCGGAGGGCCACCAGGGGGCCCACAAGGCAGGGCAGCGCGCCCAGGGGGGTAGGGCATGCTCCCCACCCTCGTGGCCAGGGTGTGGCCCCCCTCTGGAACTTTCTTCGCTCACTATTTTTTATATATTTTGGGAATAACTTCCGTGAAGTTTCAAGACTTTTGGAGCTGTGCAGAATAGGTCTCTAATATTTGCTCCTTTTCGAGCCTAGAATCCCAGCTGCCGGCATTCTCCCTCTTCATGTAAACCTTGTAAAATAAGATAAAATAGGCATAAGTATTGTGACATAATGCGTAATAACAGCCCATAATGCAATAAATATCGATATAAAAGTATGATGCAAAATGGACATATCAGTTCATATGCTACCACCTTTCCTCTTTTCTTGATGCCTTCAACTGTTGCAGCATCAACGTGCATAGGTTCCCGGTCCCTTCACACTCTACTTTGCACCGGAACTTACAAAGAGTCGTCATCAGCTTGCAACAGAACTTCCGTAGAGTCATCATCCTGGTCTGTTAGTCCAATACCACTAGGGCCCTTTTCCACTCCAGTTTCAGTCACACTCTACAAGTGTCTGTGCTCAAAGTTTTGCACAACTCACCATTTTTTGTGCAAAACAGTGTCTGGCAGATAAAACACCCTTGTTGCTTGTGTTGTTAGAATAAAGGGATCACTCTTATACCAGCACCTTCCAGTGTTGATGCTTTTGAAGTGGCCATCATATTTGACAAAAGAGTCTCTCTTCTTCTTGCTAACAAGCTCAAACCAGTCACAGCGAAATAAGACCACCGAGATATGGATGCCTCCACTAGAGTTGTACCGCAACTCTACGATGCTTCTCAGCTGACCATAGAAGTCAATGTTCTCACGATGATGTGACCCCTCAATGATGATTCCACTATTATGTGTCTTCCTTTTTTCCTCGTAGTCAACGGTGTGGTACCGAACACCGTCAGCAATGCATGTTGAATACACTCTCACTCGCTTATCCGGTAAGCATGCCAAAGAAAATAGATCATCACTAGCCTTCTTCTCCTCATGCAACTTTCCAATCTGCATGAATAAACCATTTAGCAACAATGGTATTTAATAGTTGGTGAATAACATAGAAAACATAAAACATGTGGCTAAAGATCTCACATGATTCTTAAACCATTTAGCAAATCCCTTGGCAACCCTTTTATCAACATTGATCTGACATTCTTCCTCATTGAACTCTTCTTTGCATTTCCTGCAATGCCAACAAAACACGTGAATTAAAACAATAGGCTCGTGCCAACCCAAGCAAAAAAATATAACAAGTGCACAAGATATAACGTACTCGATATATGGTAGAACCTCGGCGCAATTGCGGAGCACATACCATACCATCTTGTCATACTCATCACCAGCCTCCAAGAAATTTCACACCATGGTTGAAAACAAAGACATCACCACTTTGCGAATTAGACCACTCTCTATTTCTACCCGAACGGTTCCATCTTGTTTCCACATCGCCAAAATATCTAGAGAAAAAATTCAAGCACTCGTCAATGACATATGCTTCAGCAATCGAACCTTCAGGTCTTGCCATGTTTCACACATAACGCTTACAAGTAAGCAGCCTTCTTTCGATTGGGTACATCCAACCGTATTGCATAGGGCCTCTAAGCATTGCCTCTTTTGGTAAGTGCACCACCAAATGGACCATCATTGTGAAGAAAGCTGGAGGGAAAATCTTCTCGAGCTTGCGAAGAATAATTGGGATTTCTTTTTCAAGTCTTTCCAGAATAGTTAACTCGAGTGTTTTGCAACACAGTTCTCTAAAGAAATTTCCTAGCCCAGCAACCACTTCATATATATCCTTGTCCATGATTCCTCGGAGGTGCGCCAGTAAAATCCTTTGTCGGAGGATGTGACAATCATGGGTTTTCAGTAGTAAAAGCATGAATCCATCAGAAGTAACACACTTTGCTAGGTTAGCAGCATAACCATCGAGAAATCTCACCACTCTTAGGAATTCACATAACGCAAGCTTTTATTCTTTACTTATTGTATACCATGCTCGTGGCATTTCAAATGAATCTTCATCTTCATTGTGTTTTACATGCAAATCTTTTCTTATGCCCATGTCCTCCAAATCAAGCCTAGAACTAACTGTGTCCTTTGTCTTCCCTTTAATGTTTAGAAACGTCCCTAGCAGATTCTCTCATATGTTTTTCTCAATGTGCATTACATCGAGGTTATGCCCTTAATTTCAGATCAGCCCAGTATGGCAGGTCCCACAGACAAGACCTCCGGTCCCAAAATTGACCTTCCTCACGCTTTCTTTTCTTCAAAAGCTCTATTGGTCTCACATCTTTCACCTTTTAAAGTTGCTGCTCCAACTCTTGTTTAGTGAATTCAGCTGGCTTGTCACGGGTTTCATTCTCAACATTAAAATCTTTGCTTCTTCACCAGCGAAGGTTTCGGGGAAGAAAGCGGCGGTGCCCAATATAGAAGATCTTGCTCCTTATTCTCTTCGAGCAAGGGTCTTTGTCACAATGGACACAAGCCTGATAACCCGCTGTGATCCTCCCAGACAGAGTGTGCAGCGCCAGGAAATCATGGATGGACCATATGATTGTAGCATGTAGATTGAACTTTTCTTCCAGAATCAAGGCATCATATGTAGCCACACCAGTCCAGAGCTAGAGTAGTTCTTCTACGAGGGGCTCCATAAACACATCAACTTCCTTTCCTGGAGACTCTGGACCCAGGATAAACAACGACATCATGAAGTTGGACTGATCCATGCATGCCCATGGTGGCAAGTTGTATGGCACCACAAAAACGGGCCGCATGATATAAGATGTTCTCATGTTCCCAAACAGATTAAAGCCATTTGTGGCAATGCCAATTTTTATGTTCCTTGGATCTGCAACAAAATCTCCATGTTTATTGTCAAACTCTTTCCATGCCTCTCCGTCCACTGGATGGCTCGACTCATTGTCCATAGGTTGCCGCTTCAGCTTGTGCCATTGTACCTCCAGCGATGATTGACAGGCTTTCCAGGCGCTCATCCCGAAGCCCCCTGATCACCTAATAGTTGTCGATCTTGTAAGTGTGCAAGTTGTGGAGGACGCATAACAGGCAACCATCCTTGGTGGGCTGGTCGAGGTCATGGGCGCGCTTTAGTTCAGGCTCGGCTGCCAGCGCAGCATAGCCCTTGTGCTTCACTTGCTTAGTGTTGGCCTTCTTGTCTTCAGGGTCGTCGTCTCGGCGCTTGAGGAGGGAGAGGCGACCTTCCTCTGCCCTAGTGCACTTGTCCACCAAGTTAAACATCTCCAGCGTTGTGCACATGTCATCGTAGATGACGAGCTCCTCGCTCCTCTTGACGTCCGTGACACGCTCGGTGAACGTGGAGATGATGTCTTCATCCGAGGCCTTCGTAATCTTAGGGCAGATCTGGGCGAAGAACTAAATGTACATGCGAAGAGTCTCGTCGGGGTGCTTCTTCACGCGTTGCAGGTCATTGATGGTGAGAGCATGATCGCGGGTGCCTTGGAAGTTGGCGATGAATAGCTCACGGAGCTCATCCCACAAAGAGATCGACCCCTTCGGGAGATGCGTCAGCCAGGAGCATGCGCCATCCTTGAGAGCCATGGGGAACCAATTCGACATGACCTTGTCATCGCCATTCACCGCCTCGATGCTCAATGCATAGAGATCGAGGAACCCCTCGGCTCGGGGACGTCGTTGTAGTGTGAGGGCAGCTCCAACTTGAACTTGACTAGCCAGACCACCTGGCGTAGCTCGCGGGTGAAGGCACGACAGCTCGCGGCGTTCACGGGTATGGCGCACGCAGGAGGAGCACGGTCCTGGTGCCTATGCACCGCAGCCTCTTGAACGGCTCGGTGTTGGTACTAGTGTGGCGGCGCGGGGAGCGCATGCACATTGTGCCGTGGCTCCTGCACCACCTCGCAGTTGGCCTCGTCCCGCGCCGGCGGGGGCGCTACACGCGGAGGGTCGCACAAACACACTACACACCATGCTCCATAGTAGGAGGTGTAGGCGCGCGATGCGACACATCGCCCATACGAGGAGGCGGGGGACGGGGCAACTGGGTGAGCTCTGGGGCCTCGCCCGTGGCGTTGATGAGCTCTTGTGTTGTGATCGAGCCAACCATCATAACCTTAGTTGGCAGGACAGTAGCATAGTAGCTCACACGCCATGGCGAGCGCCACCTACGCGTTTGCCGGCCCACGACAAGCACTGGAAGCCGAGGCCGTAGCCGGAGTGAGGGAAGGCGTGGCAGCACAAAAGGTGGCAAGAAAGAATCCTGCTGCTCATGAGCAGCCGAGTTAGTGGTAGCGTTGGCCGCGTCAGAAGTGGAGTGGTGGGGAGCGTAGCAACCCGATGCTGCCGTTTGAGCGGCACGAGCAGCCTGGTGCTTGGCACGAACATGGCGAGCATCGGCCATGGAGACAATGGAGCGGAAGCAGAACAGAGCAAAGGAGCCGTGACACACCCCTACTTGGCGTGCCAAATGTCAGAATTGGGGCTTCGCAGACCCAAAGAAAGGTTCGAACTCTGGGGTGTTCAGGAAGAACCCCGCCATGCTACTGCTTTCCACTCACCGTCTCACGGTGAAGCTTCGTTGTGCTCGAGCTAACGGAAAAGGAATGGGACATCAAGATTTACCCAGGTTCGAGCCACCTTGTGGTGTAAAACCCTACTCGTGCTTTGTCTTGGATTGCCTCACGAGGAGGATGAGTATGAACTGGTACAAGGACGAACTGCCTCATGAGGGATCATGGTACAACTTGGCTGTGGGTACCACTTGGCTCTGCACTTGGCTCTCGGCACCACATGGCTCTCTCCCTCTATGGTGGAGACTAACCTATATTTATTGTGGCCTTGGTACTCTTCCCTTATGGCTTAGGAGTGAAGGGATACCAGAGTGGCCAATTTTGAAAGGTGACAAGAGTACATCCTATCATGACTAATGGTAGTATTCTCCTATAAAGCTTCTGGCATGATGAGCAGGTGGGCTTGGTGATGTCCTCCGTCCTGCTGAGCCCGTGGTCTTGGTCTTATTGTACTGGAATGGAAACCTTTGGGGATTCCTTGGGAACCCACACACGTCTTTGCCTTCTTAGCACCAAAGAGTAAACTATCCTCGCCTGTGCCCTCTGACGCCCTTCTTGCTCTGGTCGTCATGGCTCACGCCATCGCATGCCTCGTGAGGTTGGGCGTGAGCCTAGAGATGTCTGCCCCCCGAGAGGTAGCCTCGGGAGACCGCTCCGTGGAGGTCTTGATGTAGTTCACCTTGCAAGGTGGAGGCCTCACGAGGGTCTTTCTCGTGAAGTTTTGACGCTGGGCCACACTAGGCCATCAAGGGAGCCACGTGGTGGGCCATAGGCAGACTGGCCAGGGTACCCCTAGTCCCAAAGCCCCGACAAGATTCATCATGTAATCGAGTTAGTTTTGTTAGGGCTTGATCCCTAGTATCCATTACTTCCTGAGATTGATGTTGCTATGACTGTGCTATGATTAATGATTGTCACTAGGTCCTGAGTGTCATGATTTCATATCACAACCGTTTATGTTTTCACCATTATATCTGCGTTCTTGATCCGAGCTTCCAAGTTATATGTACCTATTACATGTTATGATCCATAAACCCAAGGTGAAAATAATTGGGATACTTTCCTGTGATGAGCGTAGTTTGAGGAGTTCATGTATTCACTATGTGTTATTGCTTTGTTTCGGTTCTATTTTAAAAGGATGCCTTAATAACCCTTAGTTTCCTTATGGATCCAGCTGCCACAGGAGGGTAGGACAAAAGATGCCATGCAAGTTCTTTTCCATAAGCACGTATGACTCTTTAGAAATACATGCCTATATTATATTGACGAATGGGATCTAGTTCTGTGTCGCCCTAGGTTATGATTGTTATATGATAAATATCATCCAACGAAATCACTGATCCATTGCCTATGAGCCTTTACACATATTGTTATTGCTAAGTTACTACTATTGCTGCTATTGTTACAACTGCTACAACATCACTGCTACTCCTGTTACCTTTACTATTATTGCTACTACTATTCCTATCGCTATCAAACTATCATACTACTGTGCTACTGATCATTTTGCTGAAGATCTTTAGTCTCCAGGTGTGGTCGAATTGACAACCCAACTGCTAATACTTGCAAATATTCTTTGGCTCCCCTTGTGTCGAATCAATAAATTTGGGTTGAATACTCTACCCTCGAAAACTATTGCGATCCCCTATACTTATGGGTTATCAAGATCTTTTTTGGCGCCATTGCCGGGGAGCATAGCTATATTTGTTGAGTTACCTGGGATTTATATCTATCGATCACTATGAAGAATCTTAAGGATGAAAAACCTAGATCTTTCCATCTAAGACGAGGGGAGGTAAGGAACTATTAACTAGCTCTGCACTTGATTCACCTTATGTTTTGAGTAAGCTTGCAACATCACCACATGCTATTAATCCTGATATGTCACAAGTTATTGATGATGCTATTTGGGGACCCCGACCTACATAGTTGAAGCCACCGGTTACATGAGCACATTGATCCCTAGGATCAATGCTCACTGTACACCAGAGAATGAACTCAATAGTTTACATCCATTACATACCAACTTACACAAATAAGACAATTATGGTCTAGTCTTGAGTATAACATCATAGCGGAAATCTTCATCGATAACTTGAACCCATGCCATCTGCCTTAATCCTACATGCATTCTGACTAGGAAATGTCCTGGCTCACATGTTCATCACCAAAGAACTCTTCACAATATCCTTGCTCTGCCAGGCCTGGCCAATTAAATAATCAGGGACAAGCCAATGAGTACGTTTGAATGTACTCGCAAGCAACCCATGTGTTGGAACAAGGTACAACAATGCATGATATAACACTAAGAAGTTAATTTTGTAGAAAGCTAGTTTTGAGTGCAATGACATGTCCTAACAACTTGTAAAGCATGTATCACAAGAATTTGGATATCCATGTGAACAGGGTACAGATATCAACATAAAGAGAGTTTGGATCAAATCCATCTTAATCAACAAGTCGAGTCATTCGGCTTGACTCAAGTAGTTCTCTCT
>NC_041386.1:380056770-380059018 GCF_002162155.2 Triticum dicoccoides
ATGTATCCCAAGAGAAGTCATCCAACTGTCCCTGACTGTGGAGACAGCTATTCGAATAGTTTTACACTCTGCAAAGGTTGCACACTTTACCCACAAGACTCGGGGAACCATCGTGTCAATGCATGGCTCACGGCGCATCAAGTACCCGAGGTAGGCACCCGAACATTATCTTTCCCTTTACAATACCAACAAAGAATCCACTCGCTGGCCCCTGTCCTCATGATGTACATCACATGAGACTCGCTCAAGACCGATCCATCCAAGAGGGGACACAACAGAGTTCCCTGTTTTTGTAAAAAACAACCATAGTCACCCTACCAAGCATGACCCCATATCGAGAGTGTCACTCATACTCTCCCGCCACTAGTAATGCGGGCTCTCTGCTAGCATTGAGCAAGGTAATCAACAAAGCCCTTTCCCATATAAGGGTAGTGTGGTTGCTCATGTAAGGTTGGAGTAACGTTCGCAACTTGAACCAATCCATTTTTGGAAACAACACTCTCACTTGCCTTGGTACACCACTTCTTTATCAAGTGGTTACCTAGATCAACATCTCCCCTGGGCATTAATGGCACCCGATGGGGTTTTCGAGAAGTCCTTAAAATAATTTTGTCTCCACCACCATGCATATACCCGTCCCGTTTTCGTAGCAACTACTTTAGCATCCTATCTATTCCCACCCGCATAACCCTCGTAGGAATGTAGGGTCATGCACAATGCAAGTTTCAACAAGGAAGTAACGGAGGCAACCCACCAAAGTGGCTACCATCTCATCATGATTCCGATGCAACAATACTAAAGTGTTATACGACAGGCATAAAAAGGGTTTCATAGACATGGTCAAGGGTCTGCTTGCCTGGCTCAGCAAAGTCTTGCAATCTTCTGGTCGTTCCCCAAGTACTCCATCTACATCATCGTCTATCGTCGAGAGCAATCACGATAAGCAACACAACATGACATGAAATAAACGTGCTCAAAAATAAAGATTCGTCAACATGACATGAAGGAATGGACCAATAATTGTGGTGGTAGAGAAAGTATATGGACAAATGTTCATAAACTAAGTTATGAACTTAGTTGCACCTAGGAATTTGAATCATGGCATTTGGATTGAAAATGGGCTCTGTGTGAATTTATAAAGTTTAGCACAAAAATAAGAAAATAGGATATATTAAATATGTGTGGAGGAAAATGTTCTGGAAAATGTGCATGATGCACCATGAAGTAGATCGGGAATTTAGAGGGCACTAGTAATTTGAATCACCAAATTTGGAGTTTATTTCAATATTTGGGAGATTTTACAAATTTCGAAAAAAGAAACGGATTTACCAAAATAGGCTGGATCTGGACAGTCACAGCGCGCATTGGGCGGAACTAATTGCCGGAGCGTACCTGGCCGGCCCTGCGTCTCAGCTGTGCGAGCAAAGGGGGGTGACACCGAAGACATACTCCTGGAGAGCGCCTCCTCGTGGAGGTTATGGTTTCCACTGATCCCACCTCCACTTAACCTGACAGAAGGGGCCCGACTCAACCACCGCTATCGCTTACATGCGGGGCCCCTGCCAGCTGGCGGGGCAGTTGTCCCCTACATCGCTCCTGAGGTAGGGCAGCGATGTGGAGGCATGACCGAGTGGCGCTGGCGCTCACCTCGGCGGCTCCGGCCACTTCTGGCGACACTCCACACACTGGCGAGCTCGGGGGAGAATTCCGCATCCATCCAGGCAATGCACGCAAGCAGGGGAAGACTGTAGCGGCAATGGCGTTGATGGCCGCGTGCGGGGCCGTCGGCCATTATTGGGGACGGCTATAGGTCGGAGAGAGGGAAAATGGAGAGGTTGGGGGCTCTGAGAGGGTGATGGTAGTCTCCTGGAGGCAACAGGTGGAGGGGAGGAGGTCCGAGGGGCACGAATTTAGCCCGTTGCCGGTGATGGATCTCCAGCCATGGAGGGGTATGGGGGTCACTTCAGGAGGAGAGAACCGGTCTAGAGGTAGCTAAGAGGGAGGGAGAGTGAATGGAGATGAGAGAGAGAGAGACCCGGGGAGGCTCTATATGGCGAGGCAGAGGTGTATTGAGGACGACGTCCACGACCACGGCCTAGGCGATGCCAGAGGATAGATCGGTGCTCTAGGTCATGTCTACGGTCCTCATACGTCAGGCTCAGGACTTAGGGGAAGGAAAGAGAGAGCGGGGCGTGCCTCTAGCGGGTCCTAAGCAAGTGCGCGCACTGGCTGAGCTGGGCTGTGTCAG
>NC_041386.1:380059143-380062808 GCF_002162155.2 Triticum dicoccoides
TCAGGCACGCGAGGGTCCTCGGCAGGTGCGTGCGCGGGGGGCGGGGGGGGGGGTGGTCAGGGCCTCGGTCAAGAGGGCGCCACAGTGCGCTGATGCACTGTAGCACGCTCCCGAGCGTGCCAGTGGCTAGCATTGCCCTTTTTTAAAGGTTAGGGGCTTGTCCACTTGTGTCCTAGGGCTCCTTTGGATGCTCTAGTATGGTGAACAGTTAGGGGAGATGCTAGATAAAGAAATGGGAGAGAGAGAGTGATGCCGTGGGTGATCAGAGAGAGAAAGAGAGGGTTTTACCAATCAATCATGGAGATCTGGTTGGGAGGGAGTTATTGGAGGTAAAGGGTGACTAGGGGACACTCTGGTAAAATTTTGAGCTCATGGAGAATAGCGGAAGCGGTCAAAACAACGCTTTTGGTAAAATAGCATAAGGTGTTGATGTTGTGTTTGGGCTAGGTAAGTTGACATACTTACCATGAGATTTAACAGAAATGTAGATCTTAGGACCAACTGGACTTGTGGTAAAAATTCAAACTCAAATGGAGAAAGTTTCTAGTGCAAACATTTCAAACCCTAAGAATGGACATAAATGGTTTTGACAAGCTTTGATCAAGTTAACTTGTTCTCCTTGATGCACCACTTGATATAGATGAATTATTGGACCATTTTAGCATGTGTACTAATTTCGCTAAGTTTGTAGAAACTTGATAGTGCAAAGACATGAAGCTTGGTAATATCGTCAAATAGGAAATTTTTCACATGATAGAGTTTTCTTGGATTTATTGGAGAATATTTCCTTTCTACATATTTCAAATGCATGAAATATCCAAAAAGGGTTTTTGAGGGATTTGACCAATTGTCTCGGGAAACTACAGCCACCTATGGGACCAGGAGGCCCCTTGCTGGTTCGGCAGGGGGGCGACGCGTTGTGCAAAGAGTAGACAAGCATGGGGCAGCACAACAGAGATCACACAGTCGATCTTACCCAGGTTCGGGCTGCCGTGAGGCGTAAAACCCTACTCCTACTTTGGTGGATTGATGATGGAAAGGTGGTGGCAGAGCGTAGTACACTTGCCCGGCTGGGTTGCCTCGAGGCAGCAGTGGCTACACGCATATGGGGGTGTGAGTTATCCAACCTCCTAACCCTTTCTATGGTTGCCAAGGGCCTCCTTTTATAGATCAAGGGGTTACCCAAGTGGCAAAGTAGTCATTACACACTGATAAGATAGAAAAAAATGCTATCATACATAACTCTGCGGGTTGAGAGGGCGCATTATATGCGGCGCTCAATGTCACATCATTGGTTGCTCGACAAGGCTTGCCGGGCTATCTTGCTGGCTCCGCACCTGCTCACTTGACATGTCGCAGGACAAGTGTCGTCTGAGGGTTTCTCTTGTAGAAAGTGGCTGCCATGTGGCGAATGGCTACCACTTAATCACTTTGTGGCTTGACACCGCATCGATCGTCGACGTGGGTCATGGTAGAGTGGTTGGTGAGGTGGTTTTGCTTCCGTGATCCCGGACAGGCCCTACCGGGGTGCTTTGGTTGTCTGTTTCTGGAGGTGGCCTCACCCCTTGCCAGGCTCGCCTGCCCGGCAAGGGAGACTTTTCTCTTGATGATATCCCGCTTCTCTAGTTTGATCTTGGTCCCTCTGATCTGCATGTTGGTCCTTCGAACCTCCGGGGTTCTTGCATTCTAATCTGGGCTGGTGCTCCAATCTTGTTCCCGTGCATGTGCACAGTCTGGGCAACAGACCCAGGCTTTGCTGCATAGACATAAGCCCCCGGACCTGCCCCGAACGCGCTGCCGAGCGACATCGGAATAGGGCCTAATAAGTGCACAAGCAAGGGTCGCTAAAGAGGCTGGTCTCTTGAGGTCTTTGCTTTTTCATTAGCTTTGTTCCCGGGCCAGTTTCCAGGTTCTCCTCACGTCGTTTAAAGCCAATGGTGGTGTGGCCGCTCCAGTAATGGCCCGTGAATGACTTTAACGCACGGGGTGGAAATGGCCAATTCACTCTTCCCACCACGCCCTTATCCTTGGCCATGTATGCTGCATACATAGCGTGGGGTAGATAACGTAGGCGGGTGGCGCGAAAGAGAATCAAGGTGAGGGCCTGGTCGTCTTGAATTTGTGGAGGAGGACTGTGATTGCCCGTTGATGGAGCTGCTCCCCTCCTCGCCTTGCCTATAAAAGCGAAAGGCAGAGGAGGGCAGAGCCACCAATCTTCACATTCCTCCTCTTCTGTCTTCTGCTTCTTGTTAGATATGTTAGAGGGGAGAGCCTAGGGCCAGCCCCCGGGCTCTCGGTTGGGGTTAATGTCGCCACATACTAGTGATGATGCTCGGGGAGTGAGCCTAGTCCTTGGTGTGGCGACCTTTTTGGTTCATTTGAGGCTCGGCCTGGAGGCAGGGTTAGAGATCATTGGTAATCCCAGCACTGCCCCTCCCAGAAATCTTGGGGCTGATGTCAACGAGAGGCACACCTTCCGGTCCGCCAAGGTGGGGAGCGGTGCTCCTCAAGCCCCCTGGCTGTCTTGGCCACTCGCCGTCTTCCAGAGGGAGACGCCGGACTGGAGTCTTGGCGCTTCTTGGGAGCAGCGGTGGTGATGAGAAAGCGAGGGAAGACGGAGAAGGCAGGTGGTAGGGGGTCAGGTCGGAGTATGATGGCGTGGATGCCTTCGCCTCCGACCGGCGACATGCCGCCTCCTCTTCCCGCTCTTCCCCTTCCTCCCCGGCATCATCATCACCAGCCTCCTAAGGTTATAGCCAGGGAGGGATGTTCTCTTGGCGCCTTCGCCTCCCCTCCAGCAGTCTTCCGGCTGATCTTTGGTGGATATCTCCACCGGTGCTCAATCCAGGGCATCCGACTGGCTATCACCCGTACTCCTCCTTCGCAGCCTCGCCACTCTCGGTCTTGTCACGCCGCGCCAAGCGGGTCTAACGGGACGAGGGTGGGCTCCTTCTTGGGTGCCCGTTTTGTCGTCTTTTCCTCCTTCCGCCACAGTGCTTGAAGGAGGGAAAATGAAAAGAGGGGGTTACGGGGCACTTATCTTTTTTCTATCTAAAATTTGTAGGAACTTGACAAATTTTAATTCAAATAATGCAATCTCTCGATTCCATGTTTGTGTTCTATAATGCTTGTACTTGTATTAGCGTGTTAACAAGAAAGATGAACTTTGTCGGGAACCCGTGCATGTGTATGTACATACAGAGGTAAGATGCCTCTTTAATATAAATAAACGAGTTTTCCCTGGCAAGCCATCCTGCCGGTACCCTTTTTGTCTACCGAAGAGCTCCATCTGCCGAGGAACAGACAGGAGGACCAGCCCCCTGCTAACTTCTTTTTACCAAAGGCTACTGCGACCATCTTGAACGAAGCAATGTCTGAGTCAAGGATGGGAGCATCTAAGTCTCAAAAGAGTGGCGAGGCTTTCTCATGCACAAGTTATAACTTACAGAACACTAATGGACAAGAGGTAGAACTTATCTGGCTGGCTTGCCAGGGAACGGTGTGCCGGGCAATCTCCTCATCTCCTTCTCCAAGCCAAGTTCACGGCTGGAACTTGCAGCTCCATGCAGATGAGAATGAATGCATGATGAAATCCTATCTATATGCATATGCAAATGCTCATGAAATGCTTATGCAGTGGTCTTGGAATGATCATGCATGCGTGT